>NC_090266.1:91687809-91987809 GCF_040414725.1 Anabrus simplex
AGAGTTCGTTCAATCACTACCATGACCTGAAATCCTACCTGATTTCTTCCCACACAATGACACCAGGAGAAAACTGCTGTGCCTCTCCAAAACATCGGAAGAGTAGGATAATGATGATGACGATAGTCATCTGTGGTAGTGCAGAACCGTGATTCTTCAGTGAACACAATGCCATGCCATTCATCAGCAGTCCATGCTTTACCAGTCATGGCACAGCTCCAAATGCAGCAGTTTTTGTTTTGGTGTTAACAGCACCCTCTGCATGGGATGGTATTTCCCTCATCCAGCTGCTGCTTGTCTCTGACCAATGGTGCAGGATGACATAGAACATTGCAGGGGAGTCCATTATTCATTCTCAGATGGTAGGCATGGTTGTGAAGGGGTTATGATGTGCTTGGTACACAATAACGTGATCCTACGTTGTGACGATCAGATGCAGTTGATCGGAACTTTGATGATCAGTATGCCGGCCCTCACATTCACATGCAGTCCAACATTGGGCCACTGTCACATCCAAATGCCCCACAAACTTGGATATTGCACAATTTGACCAGCCAGACAATGAGGCCTGGTTTTAACTCTTTGTCTGGTGCTGATAAAGCTGTTTTGCATGAGTACATGCCACCTCTGTATCTTTGTTGATCACTCAACATCTGGTAGTGTCCATGCCCCTTATATATCCTACCAGTGCTGGTTATAGCACTAAACATCAACAACACTAATGCACACTAAAGCCTTTCTACCTGTCACAGATAATTGCATCTCTAATCATTTACATACCCACAATGATGAAGTTACATTGGCATCCAACAATTTCTTCTGGGTGCTTCAATCTTTTTTGTTTTTACTTTTCACAGGAAAGATGAATCAATAGAAAGAAAGATTGGGTTGAAAACAGACCAGTGTAAAGATAAATAAAGTTCAGGAAAACTCAATTGTGTAAAAGTTATCAGTGTTTCACCCAAGAGTCTGTGCCAACAAACAGAAACACTGCATTTCTTTGGTTACATTATTACTTGTCATAATGTTTTATGGTATACCTGTTGTCATTATTTTGGTTTAGTTGATATTCAGGTACAGCCCTCTATTCTCACTCTGTTCTCTAAATTTCACTATGATGTCCTCTATCTCTTCCTTATTTTCGTCAAACAAAAGTGTTCTCAACTGTTTACAAGTTGTTTATATTCAATACACCAATCTTAAAACCATGAGGTGAATCATCCTATAGGCTACAGATTTCCTCACGATATACTCTGCATACTGTACTGACTGAACAAGTAACTTAGTGTGAAAGTATTCAGCTGATGTAACTGATACAATAATGACAATTTTTCATTTAAATGAACAGTCTTACATGATTCAATTTCTAACATGTAGCACACAAGAACTCAAATATGTATTAAAATTACATAATTAACACAAATCTAGGTTATGTTAGCCGGCCAGTCTGTAAAAATGGCAGGGTAGTGCACCCATTAGTAAAGTCCTAGGGAGAACACTGCATTAGTTTTTTCCAATAGCTATATACATGGTTGAGAAATATTGACCATAAGGAAGTGAAATGGGAAGCCTATTGATGCATTTGAACTCTAATGTTCAAGAAATACATTACATATCCATTGGATAGCCAAGAAGTTAAATGTATGGGTCATTCAGTAGATCAAACCAGATCTGTCCCTTGAGGCACTTATTGCAATATTATAACTGTCATATTTTGGACAAATTATGAAACATTCTGATTCATTGGAAAATACTATTATGCCTTGGAAGTTAGAGAGGCTTTGAGATTAAGGCAGCCACCATTGAGATGTATACAACGCATCAAATCAAACATGAACATATCACTGAAAGATTTGATGTACCTTTATGGCTGAAGACCAAAATATCAGGAGGTAGTCCATCCAGCAGTCGCCAGGTGTGGAAATCAACTTACAGCACTTATTGCATCTGATAATCATTATTATACCAACCCTCCCATGTGGAATGGTGATTAGCCTTGTGTTTGAATTAGTAGCCAATACTTATGTATAATCGCAGAAGCCTATTGAACTCTCCCCCTTCTTATTAGTTTCCATATCTTCCCTACACCTTTATATTACCGTCTGATATTTGGAAGTTGTATTTCCAATTCTTACATTGAAATCACCAATTAATAGAGAGTTGTCAGATATGATAATGCCTGCACATGCAGCACTTTATTTAAGGGTAAACTTCCTGCTTGTACCCAAAAAGGGGATGGTGCAGTATACCAACACATGTTTTGTTCCCTGACAAAACCTTTTGTTTCATGTGCATGCACATCCCTGCTAATTGAACATGGACACGTGTCTGATGCTGCAGTCATTTTTCAAATGTTCCCAAGAGTGTGTATGCACGTGTGCAAGTATGTTGTTCTATTCTTAATTCTGTAATGACTCACATAGCTTGTAAATTTGAAGGGCATAGCATGTTTTTAAGCATGATTCACAAGTGTTAACTCAGCTTGTGGAGTTCAATGATTGTTTCAAGGAAGATTCCTTGGTACAGACATTCCGTACTCTTTATAAGAAATTTCAGAAAAGTGGAAGTATCTGGTTTTAAAATACAGGAAACAACATAGAATTCTCATTAAAGAAAGATTGTATGACCTTGATTAATGTTCAAAAAATTATCTTAAAGAATAACTTCATAGTCTCGCATAATGAGTGGGAAATTCATATGGGTTTGTGCAAAAGACTATCAACTTATGACACTTAAATCCATATAGAATAACTCTGGCTCATGTTCTTGAACTGAGTGACCCTGTGTATAGGAGCATATTTTCTGAGTGGCCTCTGGAAAATGTATACAATAGATAAATAGACTCATTTTTAATATCCTTCTTTGAGAAGACCTGGTCCCACCTCCTGAGTTATGTGTGTACACAAAACAGTCATTACTGGAGTGCCACTAATCCTGACTTCATATATGAAGTGTCATTAAAAATGCAAAAAAGACATGCCATCAGCGGTGAAAGATTCATATAACAATTTTTGTTTGAACACTGTTGATACTATATATATTTAAATAATATACTAACTTCCTTTCTCAGAAATTAACCAGAAAGGAGCATAAGTTCCCATTTCTTCAACATGACTCTGCCACTGCTCATACTGCAAAAAATTGCATGAGAAATTTCACAAAATGCATCCACAGAACAGAGTTATTAGAAGGTACTTGGGGCCCTTCCTGCTCCATGATTTATCAGTCTGTGATTGTTATATCTGGGTTGGATTAAAAAATACTGTGTACAAGAAAAATCTGCACAATATACAACAATTGGAACATAATCTTAATGAGGATATTGCTGGGTCTCTTCTGTGTGATCTAGAGCAAGTAATTAATTATTTCCTAAGGAGGTACCAAAAATGTATGGAGAATGAAAGCAGGCAGTTTCATCACCTCCTAACGTTTTTCAGTTACCTTACTGTTATATGGTTTAACTTCCTGCTATTGAACTCGACTTTCACATGGCAAACCAGCAGATGCTCACCCATAGATAAAATCACCACACATCTGATCACACTGTGCTAACCTGTCCTCTCTGTTGAACTACACAAAAACATCAGTTAATGCTTTATAAAACTTTACTACCTCTGCATCCTCAACTGCTCTATTACATGATAAATACACATGAATATACTGTAGAAGGGTCCAAAAAGTGTAGACACTATTTGATAGTTAATATCTTTAGAACAAAATGACATATCATTGTAATTCTTGAGCGTTAGCATAGTCCATTGTTTTCTCAACAGAAAATGAAGGTCACATGAATGGCATGACAATCTTAGCATGCGTTTTCCAGCTGATAATTGTGCAGCAATGAATGAAGTATGATTTTCATTTGAGCAATGCATGGCCATATTGAAGCGGTGCTGGAAGTACGAAAATATGATGGAGATACAACGGCAATGGTGTAGTATGTACAGAACTCAGCCACCAACACGTTCAACAATTTATCGTATTCGGAATAAATTTGAAGCCGACGGTACTGTTCAGCATGTGCATAAGGAAAGGTTTGGCTGACCAAAAATATCAACAAGTCCAGTTTCCAGTGCTGCTGTGTTGCAATATTTTACTAGGTCACCTCAAAAATCTGAGAATCAGTGTGCACATGAAAGCGGGGTAAGCCAATCAATCGTACAATGAATTCTGAAAGCTGCAAAGTGGAAATTGTACATTCCATGATCGTTGCACGCTATGAATGAGGACAACCTGTATTGAAGGATGGAGTATTGCGAGGGGTTTGATGGCATGCTTCATGAGGATGAACGGTTTGCAGGGGCAGTTATCTGGTCTGAGAAGGCGCAATTCAAACTGAATGGTACTATAAACCACCACAACTGTGTGTACTGGGCTTCTGAAAATCCCCATGTTGACATGAGCAAACATGTTAATCTACCTGGTATTGAAGTGTGGTATGGTCTGTCATCACGTAGTTTAATTTGTCCATTCTTCTTTGAAGGTGACATACCTGGTGAGGTGTATCTTCACATGCTACAAACATCGATTTTACCTGTAATCTGAGAGGTGTCTGAAAATGAAAGATTTCACCTACAACCAGATGGTGCTCTGCCTCACTACCACACAGATATCAGAGCCTACTTGGATAGAAATCTATATGGATGATGGATAGGTTGATAGGAGCTGTTGAATAGCCCACCATTGGTCACCAGACCTTACACCTCTTGACTTCCACCTATCAGGGAACTAGAAAAATGAAGTTAATAGACAGAGCTACGAGAAACTATCAAGGCTTCTTGTGCGGCTATCATACCAGCAACACTGAGAGCTGTAGTTCAGTCAGCAGTTCAGCGGCATTGACATTGATTGATTGCTAGTGGGGATCACTTTGAACACATAAAATAATCTTCCCCATGCAAGAATTGTAATGGTATTGCACCCTTCTTGAGCTTCCTCAGTGTAGACTTGAAGTCCAGTATTGCCACGGCTGCCCCTGAAAAGAATATACTTATCGAAGATGTGAGATCCCTCTCAGTCGCGATCAGTCCTTGTCATTGAATAGGGATGCATAGGTATAGCTCAATTAGGGATAGTCTACTAACTACATAAAATCATGACACAGACTGATTTTTAAAAATTGTGTATAAAATTTTATTTATCAAAATTAAGAAAAAATGAAGAATGAAATCAAATATAATTAATGTAAATTCAGTTTCAAATCATAGGGTTACATTATCACAATGCCAAAGAGTATTGTTCATAAAATGAAATGTGTTACCACATCACTGATTAATTCATGAAATAATTAATTAGTTAATTATCAAATTTTAGAATTGATTACCTAATCTGTTACTTAAAATTCATAAAATATAAGTGTAGATGTACACATCAACACGGTAATATGGTAATAATAACCAGTATAAATGTAATGATAAGTGGACCAATAAAATAATAATAATAATAATAATAATAATAATAATAATAATAATAATAATAATCATCATCATCATCATTATCATCATAATAAAAATTTATCCACTGGTGTCCACCATAATTCGTTACAACTGTGTATGTGTAATTAGAATTCAGAACATCACATTTCATCACACCTCTGGTGATTACACTTTGCTCTCATTTACATGATTTAATGAATCTTTGTTTTAAATGATAGTTACCATGACCTTAAATACCATAAATACTTCATTACCAAATAGTTACTGAACCTTTCAACTATAATTTGTGTTCCATAACATACACCTTTTAAAATACATAAATGTTAATTCAGGCCAGTAACCCATTAAATTCTTGGGTTTGTTGTTGTTGCTTGAGAATCTAAAACATTTTCTTATATTGTGCGCGAGTCTTACCCTAACTTATTCTACAATACACCAAAGAAGAATACACTCTCCCACTTAAAGAAAAATAGATCCTAAAATAACTACAACAAGCGACACAACCAAATGTAATAGCCTAACACGTCAACAATAAATTAAGAACCGCAAACTATCACTGATTATACACAAATATACACTAGAAGTCAATATTCACAAGAATTCTCCAAGAAAAATTATTATTTCAGGTTAACACATTTTTTCATCTAATTTTTGGTTAATTCCAGTGTCCAAATGATAGTAATTCACTGAAACAACCGTTAACCACGACCATAAGCTTATTAATCTCGTGGTTTACTCAACCTGACCAAGAATGAAAGTCATCATATCAATTCATGAAATAAGGTTCGTGTCAACATTAAGGACCATAGCAAACAAAAAATGCCAAACAATTAAAAATATTTTAATAATAATAATAATAATAATAATAATAATAATAATAATATGTAGTGTCACACAAAAAATAGTTCCTGAAGGTAAGTAAAATCTGACATTCTTAATAAATCAATTGGGTGTTCAATATCCCAACACAATATTCCAAAGGCTATCTAAATATTCAACAAGACTTTATATACCAATAACCGATGTTGTGTCACAATTAGCCCATAAAAGTATCATTAGATCCCTTCAAATATTGAATACTTCGTCTGGTTCATCGTCATATCTACTTCTCAATACTAAGTTACCTCGGCTTCATAATGCCGGCATTCACTGCATATCAGCTGCATCGCTGATTTCTCTTTATTTCCAGTCACTATGCTAATGCATAAATCTCTCAATTTATCTCTGCGAATAACATTGCGTATCATATTATACTGTTACATACGGACCTTACCAAATCTCTGAGTGCTATCGTCACTCAACATCGCATTTCATTTCTATGACAAATAATTCTTACTAGAGAATATATGTTTTTATAGTAATATTAATCACCCAATCACTTACTAAGACTTCACTAAAAAATAAAAATGTAACGATCACCATCATCTTTACTGCAATTGTGATAGTGATTCTCATAAATTCCGATTATAGCCTTTAGTTACGTTACCATAATCATAATTCGATATACTGGTCCACACACAAAATAATATTATTAATTAATTAATAATAATAATAATAATACTAAAATTCTCCGACGACGATCCTTTAAATATCTCAAAATAGACGTGCTTAGGACACCACATTAGGCTGAAATTGTGCTTCATACACTCGCAAAAATCGTTACAAATAACCTGAAATAGCAACATTTTGATATTAATAACAATAATAATTATTTATCTCAGCAGATTAATACGACAAAAGTACCCTACATAATTTGACTGTGCCCTCATGTCTAAATCTACGCTTCACGCACCTATCTATATTACATTAAGGAGATGTTTTAGATTCTACATAGTAATATGAGAACAATACTCACATTCAGCAAGCAATCGGCACCCGTCAGAGGATGCGGCCATAGGAAGTTAGTAATCCATTCTACAACAATTTAGTTTCTTCATTTTTCTTGACGTATCCATATTGCTTAACAGCTACTTATAACTAACACAGATATACTTTCACACGATATTATCACTGTATCGATGATATAAAATACTAGAACACTAATCATTTAATATGTACACATCCTGTCCCGTGCTCAACCGCGAAAGATTGTTAATGCGATTTGTCGTCTTGGACGTCCCTTTTGTTACATTCACACGCAGTCAAATACTTCGTGTAGCCAGCCTTCCCCTCGATCTTGACGAAAGAACGCTTAACTGTGAGGGTGCGCTCAGCCTTGAAAGAGAGGTAGTTGGTGAAAGTGTAGATTTCCACGAATAGCTGCTCGCCAGCTGACTTAGTGCGGCAGAACAAGCAAAGTATTCCCAAGACTGGAGTGATCTCCTTGCATGCTAGATTGTCTGATTCCCGGCACTAGTGAGCATAACAAGCTCGTATTACTACTGTGTTACAGTTATTACGTAACTCAAAATCTCGTTTAGGTAATATGTAAAATTAACTCATAGAGTATGTTTATCATTATTCAGTTCCCTGGTATTCTTAAAAGTCACTTCCATAGGCACTTGGTGTATCAGAAACTTAACTTCGTATGAATACACAGGCAAACACACTTTGTTCTTTGTGGGTATTCACAAATATGGAGTGCTGCCCGACACACGTCTAATCGTCACGAACCTTCTGAAGATGACTGAATGTTGAGAATCGGGGCTGCGTGGTGGTAGATTCACTTCTCGGCTGAAGGACACATGCTTTTTGACTCACAAAAATCCCCGTCGGAGTGCGTCTCCTAATAAAATGCTTAAGAGATGAAATGTATTACTCACTTAATTCCACAAAATGCATGTCAATATACTGGTACAGCGCGATCTCAAAATTGTTCGTAACCTTTTGTATAATACTGGTAGCGTTAGTTGGATTACTTCTTCTTACGCACTGTCGAACCGACTTCATGTTGGCGGGGACTGCACACCTGTGTTGCTACCCGAAAGTTCAGTGCGCAATTATTATGTTCCATTACCATTGATACATTAGCTTGGTCCAAATTATTACTTAGTCAATACTAATATCTTGCTGTCATAAAATCCATATTAATTATTAGCCTTGATTGGAGATGAATTAAATATTCTGTCCCGCTGATTTTAAAATTGTTTGAATGGTGCAACCTGATTGGACCACGTATATTCACTATTCACTTGTATGGACGAGTCCATTCCAAATCAAGGGGATTCTGGCAGTAAGATTCGTAGTTTTCTGTCTAACTCTTGCAGTGGAATTTTCCGCTTCTACTGCGTAGTTCCTGTTCTGACGCCACAGACCGGGTGTTAGTTGTTTACATTACAGAGATAGCGTTTTCTTCCAGAAAAGAAAAGAAGCGTGGGCTCCTGCTGATTCTTGGTTCATATATAGTGGCCTCCTGAGTATCCCATAATTTTATAATTTTAATAGCATACATGAATACTTCCATGCAATATCAATAACAATTAATTAAATTTCCCAATCAGGCTCATATGATGGGTGCAGTATGTTATTTTGTTCCTTTAACACTGACTATAAAAGAGTATCTACATTTTTCTGGACCCCTCTGTATTTCTCATCCTAATTATTTCTACTGATAAATTTATCAACATTATTACTTCATTTATGCACTTTAGAGAAACTATCTGGCATGCTATGGTTTTCCTAATGAAAAATTTCAATTTACAATCTGCCCTTCCCACTTCTCACAGTAAGGAAGCCTTAATATATCATATCCCTTTCTCATCATCTAGCCTGTCCGACTCGTTGGCTGAATGGTCAGCGTCCTGGCCTTCGGTTCAGAGGGCCCCGGGTTCGATTCCCGGCCGGGTCGGGGATTTTAACCTTAATTGGTCAATTCCAATGGCCCGGGGGCTGGGTGTTTGTGCTGTCCCCATCATCCCTGCAACTCGTACACCACACGTAACACTATCCTCCACCACAATAACACGCAGTTACCTATACATGGCAGATGCCGCCCACCCTCATCGGAGGGTCTGCCTTGCAAGGGCTGCACTCGGCTAGAAATAGCCACACGAAATTAAATTAATTAATCATCTAGCCTTACCTGAATATCATCAGATATTACGTGCACCATATATGTGCACCAACTTTGCATATATTTCACTGTGACTTGATACAGTCTCTACAACACTGCATTTAGAGCTAACATTTCGCTCAAATAGATGTGACAGCAAACAGCACTCACAGTCGTTAAGTAAATAGATTTAGATATCCAAGGGTATCATTTTGCTCATACTTAATTGACGGTATGTGGTATATGTTACGCACTCATTTTGTAGTTCGCGAACCATGGGCAATGAATGAATGGTGAATGGTCTAGTAAGTGGTCCTGAGTGTTAGAAGATCAGTTGCTATTGAACAGGAGTGGTCATCACAGACAAGACTACTTCTTCGATTCAACAAATATTTGTTTCGCTCTGTTTTATTCATCTACGAACAATTTGCTCTCTGCATCAGTCCTTATTTCGAGCCATTTCTGTTAAGCCTTCCTTTTTACATTTGCAATCTGCTCTCACTTCGTTCCAAGATGTTCATATTTTCCCATCTTTACACAGTTGTTCCCGGGCATTCCCTTGCTGTTTCTACTGCAGCATCCCTGTATGCTAACAGTTCTCATTCTATATCATGAACTTTTTTCCTGTTCACTGTTTGGAACTCTTCACTGACCATATTCATGTACTTCTAATTTCCTAGGCCTGGAGCTGTTTAGTTCACTACAGATCAGATAGTGGTCTGTCTCGTCGAAAAATCCCCAGATACTCTCACATTCCTAACAGATTTCATGATTCGAAGCTGGTTGCGAAGTGTCTGTTATGGATCTGGAGTCCCTACTCTCTCATCTGTGACAGTGAGTAGCCTAATGCTTGAGAAATGTATTCGTAAGTGCTAATCCCATTCTAGCACAGTAATCCAGCAAAGGCTTCCTTTTACTGTTAGCTTCCACATCTTCTTCATATTTACCAATCACCTTTTCTTATCCGTCAGTTCTATTTCTAACTCTAGCATTGAAATCACCTGTTACAACTATCCCATTCTTACTGTTGACCATGACTACAATGCCACTCAATGCTTCATGAAACTTGCCAAATTAATCCTCATCTGTACCCTCACATGGCGAATTCACAATAGACAATTCTCGTCCTAATTCCTCCAACTGCCAAACATACCCACATAATTCGCTCATTTACATGCCTAACAGAAACTATGTCCCATGCAATAGTATTCCTGATGAACAGTTCTACCCTGCACTCTGCCCTTCTCTTTTTTAAGCCCGTGGAGTACACTTTATAATCTCCAATCTCTTCCTCATCATCTCCCTTTACCTGAACATCATTTACTACTCACACATCCAGGAACATTCTCTGTGCTGACTCAGCCAGTTCTACATTCTATTTTCCATAAGCCCTATTAATATTGGTGGTTCCCCAACGAATTCCATTTTGTTACCTGCCTATCAATTGGGAGTGGGACTCCGTTACTCCCATAGTTCCGAAGCTTTCTTAAAAAGTTCCGAACATGCTCGGTGAAGAGTCTCTGAAACAGGAAACTACCCTTACCTATGCATAATCCCCGTGAGGATCTATCCTCTAACGGATTACAGACACTTAAAAGTAAAATGATGACAAATATTTTAATTTCTTCTGGATCACCAGTGGATTGCATAGTCCGAACCACCTGAGCACATTGAGGACCAGAACTCAGAATTTGTCCGAGATACCCACTCCCATTCCGTAGCAACTGAAATTTTGACTCTCAGGCCCACTTACTAGGCCATTCGGTTGCTGCCCATTGTTCACTAACTGGGACATGACTACATTAAACCATTCCACGAACCACCCTTACATATTTTTTAAAAATCTTAATATAATAGTAACAATAATTTAAAAAATAAAAATTATAATGAAGGGAGCGGTAAAAAAGTAGCCAGGACTTGGCTTTGTGGAGGGTTAACGGACTAAGTAGCCAGGTGGACTCACGCCAATGGCAGATTACCGGTATTACACCAACTTCCACTTTATGCTTAAGTGGAGAGCAGTGAGAACTTCGTTAAAATAAGTTACAAATTTCAAGTTTATAATCTGGGAACGCCGGAGTTTTCAATTTTTGACTTTTTACATAATATATTGTACCCTGGTGTGGTGTTAGCTGCGTCATTCAATTAGAATTATTTATTAAAGGAATATATTTCATATTCGCTGTGTTTAAATCTTTATTTGTACATTGCGGGTCTACCGGCCAGTTCGGAAGGTATTGTGGAACCTACACCAATTTCTGTCTCCACTAGGGATTACAAAACACAATGGCCAGCAAAATTAATATTCCCATAATTATTGCCAAGTTCGAAAGAGAAGGAGATGGTTATTTCCGAGTCAACGGAAAATCCCGAACCTGAGGGCCAAGTGATATTTAGAACACGGAAATTACGGTGCGCAAGATACTTGAATATGACGTCATGGGAAATCCAAGGCTGGAGACGGGTTTGAAGCGTGTAGTTGGCAACTAAAGGAAAACATGATATTTCAAACTCCCGCCTAGCTATGGACCTGTAGTAAAATTCGCCGGGGAGAAGCAGTCAAGCCAACATTATATTATAGGAAGGGGTATAAAAAGTAACTTCGCTGATTAAATTTATAAAGAAAAACTGAATACAGATTCGTAATCAGGAAAGGTTTAGAAACATGAACAAATATTAAAAGTTGTTAATGAAGATTTACTGTCATAATTCTTAGAAATTAGTGACGCTATGTGCCGGGCCGTGGTGTAGGTTTAGCATGCCTGCCTCTTACCCGGAGGCCCCCGGTTCGATTCCCGGCCAGGTTAAGGATTTTTACCTGGACCTGAGGGCTGGCTCGAGGTCCACTCAGCCTACGTGATTCGAATTGAGTAGCTATCTGACGGTGAGATAGCGGCCCCGGTCTCGAAAGCCAAGAATAACGGCCGAGAGGATTCGTAGTGCTGACCACACGACACCTCGCAATCTGCAGTCCTTCGGGCTGAGCAGCGGTTGCATGGCAGGCCAAGGCCCTTCAAGGGCTGTAGTACCATGGGTTAGTGACGCTATTCGCTGATTGTTTGAAAGCAAGTGACGCGACAAATAGCGCCAAATTGCCCGCCAAATATACAGAAGCAAAAATCTTAATTACTATAATTACCAGCGATCGAAATGAGTTGAGGTTTGACACAGAGGCAACAATCATATAATCATATTAGTTGACCCCAAGTTCAAGTCACCGGCAGTTCTGCATGTAGTCAAATGGGGAAATTGGAACTGTTCACTCTAACGTGACCTCTCGTGAACTCGGAGAGGGGATGAACTCACTTATATCCAGTTCAGGCCAACTGATGAAACACTTGTAAAAGTTCATTCGAGCCGTTACTACGCTCGTTGGCACAGTGATCCAGTACGTGAAGTAGTACGCGTTACGGACTTGAACATTTAACACTATCATGAGTTCGAATACCGGAGAAAGTTACGAATAGTTGCCTAACGACAAGTCAGTAGGAATGTATAAATATTTACGGAACTAATCAAATATAAACCTACGGGTATTAGTGATATAATGTATCTAGGGAACAGTGCATATTACGCGAGAACAGTCGCGGTTATTCGGCATAATTAGACGCCAGTGAACAGTCGATTACATACTGATACCTGGTCAGGCAAGAGAACGAAAGCCGGCAGAAACGCGAACATTCACGGAAGTACCGCGTTCGAAACTCGAGTGCGCCCCGAACCTTTGAGGTTGATACCGGTGTGTCACGAGTTCCTTAGTGCCGGGAAGGAATGAAGAATGTATGTTTACATTAAGTTGGCCAGATAAAAGGCCAGCAGTGTGAAAATTCCTTTGTTAAAATGATAGTGTAATACATTCCAAGTGTTAATTTTTGTTTGTTTTTCTACAATTTAAGATGTGTCTTTTTGATCAGTGTAAAGGATTACCTGTACATGCTGGCATGGAGACCAGCAAGGTGGCGAGTAAACTGGATGGGTCATGTGCTCCTCGTCCGGTTTATAGAACTACAGGCAGGGAGGAGTACCATATAAATTTAATTATGTAGATTTGCTAACGTTAAAGGGGAAAATCATATAATTCAATATGGTAAAATGAGCGTCAAGCAAGCCACTTCATGGCTTGTACAATTCAGAGAGACAAAGGGACAAATTAGTATGTAAATAATTATATCAAGCACTCAGAATATTCTTGATTATTCTAGTAGAGTAAATTAGGGTTGATTTTATTTTGTTGAAGAGCTTGAAGTGTTCATGATTGATTGTGTAGGAGCATGTTTCACCTAAATACAAATTAATATTCATGTTAAAAGTGCTCCAGAGGTGTGTCTGACTTAGGTCAGTTTCTCGTAAATTTCATAGAAGTTAAGTTATGCTGTACGATTATCCAGAGCTAGAGGGTTGCCAGTAAAGTTTAACATTGCGGGACAAGATTAATGTAATATTGCTTCGAATGTAAATAATAATGATTATGTGTGCCGCGAAGTTTCGCCAGTGGACAGCAATAATAATAATAATAATAATCAATAGAAATTTGGAGTGTTAAATGGACGGGTTATGTTTAAATGAGTGTTTAATAATAATGCTGTGTGAATAAGGCACGGTCCTGATTTGAGAGAATGATTGCAATTTTAAGTTAAATGTGATGTGGCACGTGGAAGCCTTCACTTCGAAGAGTAAATTTGATTTTTATGTTAATTGTTGATTTAATGTTTTAGACTCAATAATAATCAAAATAAATTTTAGAAGCGATAGAGGCACTTGTCACTGTCACTGGTCACACTATGTTGAAGGCTCAGAGTGGGTTAAGCCCATTTTTAATTTTGGAAATCGAAAATCCGGCATGAGATAAAATTGCGTCGTACTGATGTTGATGAACAAATGGATGAATCCCGTGGCCTCCGTCGATGTTATATGCCGATTCCTGTGGTATGAGTGGCAGAAGAGTCCACGCACCGAAGATTAATAAATAGAATGTTTTGAAGAGTTCCAGTGGAATATATGGACTTCAGAAAAGAATAATTTAGCACTCGCATGGACTGGATGGTGATTCCAGCCACGAGATGCCAAAGGATTTGAGATTTGTATTGGGATAACATGGTGTCCCCATAAATTAATGACAGTACGAAATGAAGTAAGGTTGCGGTTCGAATACCGTTAGTGCGTCCCGACCGATGTGAAATCGGATCTTGGCTCTTCATGTGGGATTTAACACATGTGACTAAATTACAAAGATTGGAAATTAAAACATAATAACAATCATATTCCAAATAAATCTTGCCTTAAGTGATTGGTCAGTGCCAAACAAGACCGGAAACGTAAATAATTATGCACTAAAAATAATAATAGTTAACTTCCGTGTAAGAAGTGAAATCAATTTATCATGATAATTTGAAGAATAAGGAGAAGAAACTACAATGTTATTTCTAAGCAGAAAAATTAAACTAAAATCGATGATGATTAAGTGTTACGATAATGCTGACCTCCACTAATACTACGGTAATAGTAGTAATAATAATAATAATAATAATAAATAATTTGTATTTTGGAAATGGCGAAATGACGTAATTATGTCAATATGTTGTAAATAGTAAGCTAAGTTTATGATGCTAAACATGATGGCAAATCCCTACATATGGATGGTTAGTTTAGAGTCCCTTTGTCGTTTGCTTTCCGCTAACAGTAGCATATCTTGGTTAGGAACCCGGGATGGCATTGTATACTCCCGGGTTGGTCTCATCTCGAGAAAGGTGAAGGCCTCGACATATAAAGTGGTCGCAATCTTCTTTCCAACAAGTAAGGGTCTCGACTACATGATGTCGTGGTATTATCACAAGGGTCGTGGTTTCAATCGTCGGCAATCAACGTTTCAACCACCCAAGTCTACAATGTCAAAGTTATTTTTGTAACATTTCAGGAATAATTTTCCAAAATAATAGCCAAATAAGGATCTAAATTGTCAAAGTTATTTATGTAACATTTCAAGAATGATTTTCCAAAATAATAGGCAAAAAAGGATCTACAGTGTCAAAACTATTTATGTACATTTTCAGGAATGATATGCCAAATAAAGGGCAGATTAGGATTAACAAATTTTGTGTATGTTCCAGTTCATCTTTAAACAAAGTGCTTCTTAAGCATTTACGAGGAAACAGAAGTTTTTGTTCTTGTAGAATAGTAATAGTAATAGTAAACCATTGGAGACCGTTTAAAATGTCCGTCACCTTTCCTAGGAAGGGGCCTCCAATTCTTCCTTTTGATCTGTTTTAATTATTTTTTATTTTGTTTTCATGATGAGACTTAAAGTTAAATATTTGAGTGTCCCGTTCCACCCTGTAGTACTAATTATACAGCGCCCATATATTTAATGGTAGATTCCGTGTCTTAACTTTTGGTTTTTTTTGTTTTGTTAATTATTTGCATTAGATTCGAACCGTAACACCCCTGAGATAAATGCTGGTTGGGACTCAGGCTTGGAACGGGTGCAATAGACAGCATTCACATATTAGATAACATTTTAAAAGGAGTTTTGTTAAAAATTGGACAGTTGGTTTCTAAATGAGGGCCAGGCACTGCACGGTACTGCATAACGCTTGACACAGCTTTTGAGTGAAACATAAAAATTGTTACCTAGTTAGAATTCCGCGAAATTTAATGCTTAATATTGTTACGGAATATGACTTACTAATTACTTAGCAATAAACGAAATAACAAACAATGTTTATATGTTCATTTGTGACAACATCCCTTTAGGAATTAAAAACAATAACATTAGCTCAGACATGGTACATCTTTAGGAAATAGGAATGATTTTAATATAGACTTCAGTTTTTTATTAGGTCACCTATTTGAATTTTTCACTGGTTTGGAGTCCGACTCGTTGGCTGAATGGTCAGCGTACTGGCCTTCGGTTGAGAGGGTCCCGGGTTCGATTTCCGGTTGGGTTGGGTATTTTAACCTTCATTCGTTAATTCCATGGGCCCGGGGGCTGGGTGTTTGTGCTGTCTCCAATATCCCTGCAACTCACACACCACACATAACACTATCCTCCACCACAAAAACATGCAGTTACCTACACATGGCAGATGCCGCCCACCCCCATCGGAGGGTCTGCCTTACAAAGGCTGCACTTGGCTAGAAATATCCGCACGAAATTATTATTACTAGTTTGGAATGGTGAAAGGTAGTTTACGCAGACGCCCATACTACACTTAACGCATTCTGTGCGGACGTGGGATTCGTATCCGGCGGCCGCACAGCACCGGCGTTCGAACAATATTGTGATGAAGGCCCTTGAGTCTCAAGGTGTCAATTACTCTGAAATAAAATAAGTGAGAGAAACTGTATTTATTTCTCTTCAAAATACCACCCAAATATGTGTGTATTCATCATCATCATTAACCATCTCCAGTTGCCCGGGTGTGGTGTACGAGCCCCCACCACCTTTGTCTGTCCGTGAGTCACTGTTCTCTCATAATCTTCTCCCAATCTTGTCCTCCTCGACATCTTTCTTCATCAGATCTGTCGATTTTCTTCTGGGTCTGCCCACTGGTCTTTTTCCTTTCACTTCTCTTTCATATTCTCTTCTTGCAGTTCTGCTTGCATTCATCCTTCTTACATGGCCAAGCCGCTTCAGTCTTGCTTTCCGAATTCTCTGTAGTAGGGAGTCTCCTATTCCCAACTCCTCTCGGACATTTTCATTCCTGAGCTTGTTTCTTTATGGTCTTCTGTATCACGGTTTGTGTGTTTGTTTCACAGCAGCTGTCTTAGTTGGTGGTAAAATTGAGTTGCCTTGCTAATTCTACTGTCCATCTTATACTTTGCGAGGTTGTATTTTGATACTATACTACTCAAGGACTTAAACGTTGGAAGACTGCCCAGTTTGGTGTCATTTATTCTGATTTGTGCTTTGTCATATCCCCTCTGAAACATCATCACCACCATCTTAGTCTTGTTGATATTTAAATCATACGTCTTAAATTCTTGACTCTATTTCTCCAGATCATTTTCGGTTTCACCCCAGATCACCACGTCGTCTGCAAAGATGAAAGCTTGCAAGTCCTGCTGCTCCTTCCTTTTTAGAGCATTTATTATGGCGTCCATCACAGTGATAAATTAATAAGAGGGGTGAAAAAGCACTGCGTTGCTGTACTCTTCGTTTCAAACCATTTGGACAGCCTGCAACCCACTTGCACACAACTTCTGTATTTATCATACAGCATCGTCACTTTTGCAATAAGACTGTCATGAACTCCCAGCTCTTTTAGGCATTTCCAGATATGCTCCCTTGATACGCTATCATAAGCCTTTCTGATGTCTAAGAATAGTAGAAGTGATTTCCCTTTTTCCCAGTGCTTTTCCATTAATATCCTGACAGCAAAGATAAGGTCTGTAGTTGTTCTTCCAAGCCTAAAACCACATTGTTCCTCTTCCAGTAAAGGTTCTAGAATTACTCTTAATCTACTCTCTATATTTTTTCCTGAAGTTTTAGACCATGAGAGAGCAAAGTAATTCCACGGTAGTTAATGCATATCCGTCTACTCCTCTTCATGAAAAGAGGTACGATTATACCCTTCTTCCAGTCTTCTGGGATAGAGTTTCCCTACCATACTGTGTTAAGGAGTCTATATAACCACTGGTCTGCTGGAGTCCCTGTACAATAATTTCCTATTTCCTCTGCTGTCGAATTCCAATTTAGCCACAAACCCTTTCCATGTTTTTTCCTTCTCTTCTCTTCTCTTCTCTTCTCTTCTCTTCTCTTCTCTTCTCTTCTCTTCTCTTCTCTTCCTACCCTCCTAACTATGAGTTTCTTTGTTCTATAAAGTTGCCGTAGTCTACGAACTTCTTGGCTTACTTGGTCTTGGATTGTTTTTTGTTTTTCTTTATATAGCATCTTTTTGCTTGGTTTCTTGCTTTAATGGTTGTTTTGACTTTGTCATTCCATCAAGGTGTTCCTCTTTCCATCTTGTTGGGTCCTGTTAACCCAAAGAAGTTCTTTAGCTTCTCCTATAAATGTATCTTTAAAAATTTTCCACGCTTCCTGTACTGTTGTCTCTCCCCGTGGTAGGTTTTGTTATACTGTCTTACGATATTCCTCCTGGAACTGAGCTTTTCCTAATTTCCATGTCTTTAGTTCTTGTTTCTTCCTTGTTTCCTTCTGAATTTCATTTGCCATATGGTCCAAGTCCATGATCACAAATCTATGATTGCTGTCCATAATTCCGCTGGAAATGACCTTGACATTATTCAACCATTTCACCCCACCTTTGTTTGGGATGAAATAATCAATCAAAAAATTATTTGCCATCCCAGCTATACCTTGTTATTTTGTGGCTCTGCCAGTTTTTGAAGAAGATCTTCTTGATGATTATGCCATTTCTTCTACAAAGATCAATCAGTTGTTTACCTTCTGCTTTTCTGTTTCCAAATCCATGTGGCCCAACGATATCCTCACAGTCTTGTCTCTTTGCTCCAACTTATGCATTTATGTCTCCAATGTGTGTATTTATATCGTAATAAATATTTTACACTTACCTTATTCTCATGCTGGCACTTGCACATAGCCACGTAGAAGTAAAATGGCAACAAGTATTTTAATTTCTTCGGGGTTACTTGAGGACCTTCATTCTTCAAAAGCGCATACTTGCTGGCTTCAGAGCACAAGAAATTCACATTTCACTGAAGAAAGAACAATTAAAATATTCCGGTCGGCATCATATTTCGAAAAGTGGAAAATTTAGCACTACGTGGGAAGTGGACTGTCGTGGGTCATCCGGAATCCAGATAGCTGATGGATGACGTGATGATTTTGCTGTCTTCATGGGCCGTCAATCATTAGCAGACATGGATTCTCTACTCCTGTGCGGAATTCATGCTTCAGCACTACTTCAGCTGGTGCTCGGAGTCGACATCCCATTAGGTTATCTGTGAGAACCCCTTCATCTTCCTTAGCTGAATCTTCATCAGATAATATATTACATTCCTATGGTTCAATGTATATGGCTTCAGCTTCATCCTATTCTTCAGTAACATGTAAAATATTCTCAAGCAGCAAGCCACTCAAATGAAATTCACACATAGTTGGACGCAATACATCCCAATCTCCATGTGTGTTATGACGTGGATATTTTAGTCAAATCTACAATTATACAAGTAAATGACACACATAAATCATTATTTACGACTACAGTATGAATTGTTTCTTTAGAATCACCCTTAGAAGTCAGGATGAGAAAAGGAGCAGAAAGGTATGGTAGGCGCCGTGCGGTACCGTACTGTACGAACGGAACAATTAGTATTATAACAACGAACACAGAAATGCTGACCTATTGCTTGTTATTTCAAGTCATGGACTGATATTTTAATATGATAAACCACATGATACAAAACTGTGTTGTCCAAGTTTATAAACAAAAAGCAATATGGACAAAGTGTTGGGTAAGGAGTACAAGACGTAAAATAAATAAGTACCCGGTACAAAACAAAAGTAATTGTCAAACGAAGGCAGGTGATGCAGGAAATATTAGATTGGGAAATGAAATCTTAAAGGAAGTAGAATAATATTGCTACTTGGGTAGTAAAATAACTAACGATGGCCGAGTTAAGGGGGGGGGGTGGCTTGAAATGCAGACTAGCACAAGCGATGAAGATCTTCCTTAAGAAAATAAATGTTCTCACTTCAAACATTGATATAGGAAATAGAAAGATGTTTTTGGAGACTTTCGTGGAGAGCGTGGCTTTGTATGGACGATAACTAGCTCAGAAAGAAATAGAACAGAAGCTTTTGAAATGTGGTGTTACAGAAGAATGCTGAAAGTGAGATAGATAGATCGAGTCACGAATGAAGAGATACTGAATCGAATTGGTGAGAAGAGATCGATTTGGCTAAATTTGACGAGAAGAAGAGATAGAATGATAGGACACATCTTAAGACACCCAGGACTTGTTCAGTTGGTTTTTGAAGGAAGTGTAAGTGGTAAGAACGGTAGGGGTAGACCAAGGTATGAATATGAGATGCAGATTAGAGCAGATGTAGGATGCAACAGTTACGTAGAAATGAAAAGGTTAGCACAGGATTGGGTGGCATGGAGAGCTGCATCAAACCAGTCTATGGACTGATGACTCAAACAACAATACCGTAGATGGGCAGTCATTTTTATTCCCCTCGACACGATCTCAAATTCCAAGCAGTTATCGCTGCAAACAAACACTCGAGTAAAACACTTGCTTTCAGGCATTGTAGGGAGTATCTCCTTGAAAATGAAGAGCAGAGTTGCCAGATTTATAGTGCGAGTAATGATCAGAATGCGAAAATCTGAAATAAGGCGCACTGGTACTATACGGTACCGCACGGCGTTGCCTGGTAAAGGACATGACAGAATTTAAAAATATATTTTTACTTTTCTAAGTATTTTTGAAATTGATTTGATGGAATCTAGATCCTCTGTGGCTCAGGTGGAAACACGCCTGCATCTCCCCGCTGGGTTCCGTGGTTAAATCCTGGTCACTTCATGTGAGATTTGTGTTGTACAAAGCAGAGGCGGGACAGGTTTTCTCTGGGTACTCCAGATTTACCTGTCATCTTTCATTCTACCAACACAATCCAATATAACTTCACTACATCTATCAGTCATTATTCATTGCCCAAGGGGAGTGAGACAGGCAGGTGGCACAATGCCTGTCCTTGCCGCTAGTTGAAGGCTTCATTCATTCTCTTCCTGACCTGGTAAAATGACTGAAAACAGGCTGTGTATTTTCATTCTTTCTTTTACTTATGACTGTGCAAAGTGTGGTATAAACAATTCCTAAATCTCCAGCTATTTTTA
This sequence comes from Anabrus simplex, assembly GCF_040414725.1. NCBI lineage: Eukaryota > Metazoa > Arthropoda > Insecta > Orthoptera > Tettigoniidae > Anabrus > Anabrus simplex. The sequence goes on from NC_090266.1 coordinate 91,709,058, forward strand.
TTTTATGTAGCTTATTGTCCACTTCTCATTTAAATTTTACTTTCACGAAACATGGCATTCTATTTTAATTAAGTTGTTCCTTTTTTAGATGTAATTATGTTACCATATGTTTTTTCCGGTAGTGTATAATTACTTGATCTTAGTTGCAGCAGACTGAAAATTAGGTTAGTTGAAAGGAAGAGAATGCTTCAGATATCACAAATCATGTTTGGATATGTCATATAAATATTGATATAATTTTCTCTATTTTCGGGAATAAGATTAAAGACAGGTTAAACCAAGCAACTGGCTGTGCTTTTAGGGTCGCGCAGCTGTGAGCTTGCATTCGGGAGATAGTGACTTCGAACCCTACAGTCGGCAACCCTGAAGATGAACTTTCTCTGGTTTCCTATCTTCACACCGGGCAAATGTGCTTTAACTAAGACCACAGCCACTTCCTACCCACTCCTAGCCCTCTCCTAACCCATCGTCGCCATAAGACGGATGTGTGTCTGTGCGACGTACTAATCAACATTGTTGAATTTGCATACAGTTTTCTCCTTTCTTTTTTAATTAGCACCGACACAGATAAGTGTCAAGGCGGCGATGGGGTAGGAAAGCGCTAAGAGTGGCAAGGAAGTGGCCGTGATTTTGATCAGGGTACAGCCCCATAATTTCCTAGTGTAAGAATGGGAAACCACGGAAAACCATCTTCAGGGCTGCAGACGATGAGGTTCGAACCACTATCTCGCAGATGCATGCTCACAGCTGCGCACCCCTAACCGCACGGCCAACTCACCCGGTGAAACTCTGTTTAAAGTAGTGTTTCTTTTACTTATGACTGTGCAAAGTGTGATATAAGCAATTCCTAAATCTTCAGCTATTTTTATCTTATGTAGATTATTGTCCAATTCTCATTTAAATTTTACTTTCACGCCCAACTTGTAAATTTTCCTCTTCCTTCTCCAGGGTCGACAGACAACAACGTAACATTTTTACTGATACCTCCACGGTTGTTATAACTCAGTGCGCCAGTTGTCAACTGTCTGCATCATTTTAACGTGTCTTATGTAAATAACCTGATTACAGTTAAAGCTCAAGCGTGCTCTATTTCCCGAACACGTGTCCTTTAATCTTTCTAGCTTGAGTTTATGCTGTGCGGTCACTCACCATGATCGTCGCCATATCGCCACACCGAACTCCTCAGGTATCTACTGCCGAAGTCCCACTACCAACAAAACTGATTCAAAGGAAATGCATATGTCGGCGACATTATTTTAGCTTTGTAACATACAACATTTAACGAATATGAAAATGTATGACACCGAATTACGTATAAATAGGTTACATATGAATGAGATTTAATTAACGTGTTGTAATTTACATTTTTTTCGGACCTACAGAAATGTGCCGGTACGTTTAAAATAGAATTACGTAGAACTGAGTTAGTAGGCTATACCAGTCAAAACTGTACATATTTTCAAAGTAGCTGGAGCTTAGAAGGAATTCATATGACAGCATAAGTTAACATTGTTCGGATGCCAGGTAATTGGGAGCAATCTGATAAAAATTAATTAGTGTACTTCGTGAACTCATCCTTGACTTTTTGTCCTCCTTATTTTCCTTTACCGTCACATTGGAAAATAGGGATAAGGTCATCAAAACTACGTATCTGCTCAGAGTGCATTCTTTCAATGGCTACTTGGCACATAATGATTTTGGTTTTGTCTCAAAGAACTTACCCTCATATTCGAAAAACCAGTGGGTTCATAAAGAGTTGTTGCTGAAAACCCAATACTCAAAGCATTTTAAAATAAAGAATTATTTAGAATATCAGTATACAGAAATTCCAATTCCAAATTATGAAAATTTCACATTGCAGCGAAGGCATACTTATTCTTGAAAAGTGAATGGCAGACGATAAAAGTAAAATGGTATATTGCCCTTCAGTGCCGTTCATGGATGAGGCTGTTTGAAAATTAAGAATTGGTGTTTCTTAACTACTGTAGGCTATATCAAATCCCCAAAACAACCTAAGAACATAGACATGTGGATAGGCGTGTGGATTTCGAGCGCTACCAACATGCTTTTACTTCCGAATGAAGTACCGTAATTCTGCCATGCACTGAAGTATAGGGACAGAAATTTGAATTTGCTGCTGAACATTTATAGATACTATTGAAAGAACTTGTCTTAGATCTATATTTCTTGACATCACAGTTTGTTGTTGATCACCACAGAAATTTTCAGTCTTATCTTATGCCGTACCTATGATTTAAACAAAATTGCACTTAGAAATGGAAGGGAAGGTTGGACATTTTGTTCACTTTCAACACTGTCTGGTCCGCGTTCCACAATATCATGAACAGCATTGTTAAAACTTACTTAGTCATTGATAACAAACACCGAATCAGAGTTAGCCACGATTATTGTTACGAACATGTGAGAAGTACATGACTGCAAGGACAAAAAATCAGCACAGAATTTGCAGCACATAGTATGAACACAAACCAACATACAGTAGAAGGAATCTGGTGACATGTTTAGGAAGTACGTAATTCCTTTTCCGTGAAGCGTATGTTTAGTGCTGCAATCCCTTTTGACACAACTGAACTACCAGCCACTAAACGCGATATATCACTTTAGGAAATACAGAAGCGATAGATATATAATTTTCTCTCTAAGGGTTAATACATTTTATAGCTCAAGTATGTAATGTAATAGAAATTTGAAGACCATCTTGCATGTATTAACATCAGTAACATGGTGTATACAGAGAAGAGGGGAGATATTACTGAAAAGTTTCATAAAATCATTACGTTTTTAAGTAGGGCAATAAATTTGTTGAGGTTCTAATGATTACATACCACATTTAGAAGAAACTAGTAACATTCAGAATTGTTATTTCTGGATTTTCTCCACAAATAGTGACTGATGTTTTGGCTGTTAGTTTGTCAGCATTAGAATGTAGTCTGGTTTATTGAGGCAATACCATTCCCACTTATTCTCCTGAATAAGAGTAAAGTAACCCAAATAAAGGCATGCCCGAACAGTGAACTCTCCGAATCAAAGTGCCAAATAATTTTCCCTGAAGAATCAGAAATCCCAAAATGTAGAAAGCCCCAAAGAATCAAATATCTCAAATAATGTAACAACCCAAACTAAGAGTTAATTCATTTGCAACATATTGTATCTGTACAAGAGTATGATCCGCAATTTTACGCTACGAAACGTTTGTATACGACTGACTCTCAACTTTAGGTTAGGAAATTTCGTAAAATAATTTTAATGTATGTATGTTTAGTCCTCAGCCCGAAGGCTGGTTGGCTCCTCTACAACTCCGCCATCAGCTGTCATAAATGGCCTAGGCATCACTGAAGAGGTGCACTAGGGAAATGAGGAGTGAGGTAGTTTCCCGTTGCTTTCCTCACCGAGCCAGAAGTTGCTATTACATATCAGTCTGCCAAGCCCACTGAAATGCATGCACCAACTGACCCTATGAGCAACATTTTCACACCATTCATAGCAGGGACTGGCTGCATAAGGAATGGCATTACTAGCATCACTCATACCTCAGTCACTTTCATCTTGTCAAAGCCAAGGATAAAGCTGATACAGATCATTGAAAGTAACAATATTGCTCTAGCCCATACCAGAAGACATAGTGCACTGTAAACACTACGTCCTGCCAGCAAAGGCATAATTTGTAATATAAAGTAGTAAATATCTCGTTAGTTTTAAAATTAACAAGTAAGAACATTATATTGTAAGAAGAATGTGTAGTTAGGGAATATTTCATATGTGCAACATTATATTTTGTATGAATTTCTGTTTGGGTAAGAGTCTGTAAACATGGCGTAGCAGTAAAAATTGTGCAACCGGGAAAACAGCTACTATATCGGAAAAGAGGGTTGAAGTCAGTTAAAAGTGTTGCAACATGTGATTTAAGAACCCGGGCTAATTCCAGGAAGTTATTATTATTTTTTTTTTGCTACTTGCTTTACGTCGCACCGACACAGATATGTCTTATGGCGGCGATGGGATAGGAAAGGCCTAGGAAGTGGAAGGAAGCGGCCGTGGCCTTAATTAAGGTACAGCCCCAGCATTTGCCTGGCGTGAAAATGGGAAACCACGGAAAACCATCTTCAGGGCTGCCGACAGTGGGGCTCGAACCCACGATCTCCCGATTACTGGATACTGGCCGCACTTAAGCGACTGCAGCTATCGAGCTCGGTATTCCAGGAAGTGTATGCTGAAGGTGGTATTTCATCTATGTTGATAACCGCGCAAGAGCGCTATTGGTGGGTCGGCAACCTGGTAACCAATATGAAAGCTCTGATTTGGAATAGGTTGTATTGATGAGACCCTTTAGTGTTTCTTCAGTGGATTTTAGCAGATGCTAGGCTGCATTGAGCGAACCTATACAAGTGTGGGCGTGCAACGAGTGTCTTAGTTTACTCGTTATGGAGTGATAGACGAAGCATATTGTGAGTGATTACTGTGCACGACTATTGCGGTTGCGTTCATATTGAGGTTGCTGTTGAAGACGATTGCCGCTACGAAGTCGTTGCTGCACAGGTTCTTTATGGGATGCATTACTGCACTCGTTTATTCACATTATCGGTGAGCGGTTGGTGGGAGATGATACATGGTGTTGTATTGTAAAAGTATGGATTATTCCTCGCCAAGTAAATGCACATTGTGGGTGGCCCTTTATATGTGTAATCTGGAGGTAATATGTGGTGTACAGAACTAATTATGACTTGATTAAATGTAGCCCAAGGGTTTATTACTTGCTCGTTGTTGGAAAATATAACATGCTTGTTGTTTTATTAATTCCATAGGAGACATTTAACATTGTGGATGTGTATAGCTTAGTAGCAGAGTATAGAGTGAGGGACTGGGTTTCATTTGTTGTGTACGGTTATGACACGTGGGTAAATAGATTCCACTGCGATGATGCCATTATGGTAAGGTATTGAAGGTTTTGAAGGGACAGTCTTCTTATTCTTAGGATATAATCAATTTGGAGCTTGCCCTTCAGAACTATGTACAGTTGTGGTATATAGTTTGTAGATGTGGTTTATGTATTTTTATATTAGTCTCATCACGTGGTGGTAATTGTTGGTTTCGGTTTTGTTTTATTTTGTTTTGGGAGTAAACTGGTGTAGTGAAACTTGTGGTAAATCTTTTATAAGTGGAGTGAGGAAAACCTGGCATGCTACCTAAATTTAATTTCAGCTGTAAACAGTAAGAGGTAAGGTTATAAAGCAAGTTTAGAGCCTCGTCATTCTCATGACAATCGCCTTAGGAGAGAGAGTTCTGTCATGCTCTCCGAGTCAATTATTTCTGTAAATTCTTTTGCAGGTGGCGCCCATTGTCGTTATTTATATTTTATTATAGTTACAGTTTGTTCTATTTCGTATTTTCAATATCCCCAAAAATAGGGTTACAATACCTACACATTGGGAACATGGATGCTCGGATTATTTGTTCAGATGACAGAGGAGTAAAATTTGTGGGTATGTATTTACAGTATATACTTTTAAAGTTTGGGATTACCAAACGTTACTGGACAAGGAAAGTTGTGCTAGTGCTATTACAAGTGGACATGGAGAAGACCTTCTGGGATTGATCAGTCACTTATACCCACACCCCAAATTGAGTCCAATTAGTGAATTAGTGAATTAGTGAAAACCAGGCTGAAGCCTATCACAAGGGATCACCCCGAACCCATTTCGGCAAATGTGCTAAAGAGTAAACTTCTTAGGAATCCGTCGTGTGCACTCACACTTTTACGGAACAGGATATTTTAATGAAAACCTAGAGGCATGCTGGGGGAGAGAGAGGCGATGTCGATCCATATTGTGGAATTTGTCATTCAGGAGGAAACGTTTCCAATGAAAGGTACTTCATAAAACTGGATTCAGGTAAATTAAAATGTGTCTTCAGGTAAATGGTTTCAGGCGTTTGCCAAGGAATCTAGTAATTCTTTTGGACAAATACAAGTTAGTATGTGTGTCTTGTTTTGTGAAGGCCATTTTGCTGTAGGAAATACTTTCCTTATTTGATAATTTTCTGTGAATATGCCAATAATTTTTTTCATTGTTTCATTCCTCCAGATCAATTAGATGGCGAGAATCCTGACCAGCAGCCTCCATTGGAATAAGATAAATAAATTAAGACGATAGAAGATTAACCAAATCTAACTTTTGTTAAATTATGTGGTGGAAGTGAACACTTGGAAGAAACAGTCATGAAAGAGACATATTTGTTGCCAAATTAAGATGTTGTGCTTGTAAACAAGTTTTGACACTCTTTGTAATATTAAGCTTCTCTTTTTTTATTACATATGAACTCTCAATGATATAATTGCCAGTGAAGTTCAGTACTGTCTTTTTCATCTTTTTGCTGTTCAGTAATGACAGTTTTTAGTGTTTTTTTTTTTTTGAAAATAAAGGCGAATATATATACATTTGCACTCTTTCAGCGGTACAATTCCAAAACTAGCAGTTACTAACCAACTGTATAATGCTTCTACCTATGTCTAAGGAAATTGTGGCAAGAATTAGCGTTTTACTAAAACAAAATGGTAATTCTATTTCTGTTACTACTCTGTCTTCTCAAAAGGCTTTCTATATTGTACATGTAAAAGACTGGAACAGCATGCAACACATTGATCGAGTTTAACCACTTTTAAACATTACATCTTGTACTTGCTACTTCAACAGTGACTTGTAGTATTGTCACGTTTTTACTTATATCTTTATTCTTCTTTTGTATTGTGTGAATTGTTGAGAGAAAAATATTATTGAGCACTTATTTCAATTATACTTTAAATTATATAAAGTAAATTTGAAAGTTGTTTTTCTTCAAATGTCTCCCTTCCAACCATCAGTCCATCCATTTCTTCATTTCACCTTGTTAATTCGTCAAATGTCATTTATATATCTTTCCTGAAGAATAACATGAGGTTGTGATCTATGCAACTTGTATTAGGCCCTGATTTACTGCCTCCGTTTTCGTTGTATATTTTTGATAGGCTATAGTAATATCATGAAATTGTAGGCAACTAAAACAGACTTTAATGATGGCATGGCAGTACAAAGGCAGAAGAGTAATTTTGTTCATGTATCTACATCTATATAATCAGTTTCCTAATGGCATAGTGATTTTTCATAATTGATTCAGTTTTTGATACCTACAGCTGCAACAAAAGATGTCCTCAAAGAACAAGTAATGCAAATTACAGTAATTTACATTCTGCTCAACGTGAAATTACTCCATTCAGGTGCTTAAATATTTTCAGGATATTACATTAGAAAATTTATTCTGTGGCTCTATTACAGGAGAATCTCTGTTGATTTGCCTACTTCATGTTGTACAAAGGAATACTTTATATGAAAGATGTTACTCAGGAATTCTGGTATATTCTCATCAGAAAACATATGGCGAAATTTTTTTACGTTCTCATTTGTCGGATAAAAGAGGTTTTTGCTACTGTAATGTGCAATGAAAAATGGTGTGATACATGGTTGGTGCAAATCTTTGTGTAACCGCTTGGTTAATAATGTTGCACATTAATATGTTGTAAACAGTTCAATATGCTTTAATTTCAAGTGTGTTTGCCCATTTTGTTACTGTTCCACTTATTGTGTGACTTGTTGAAACAAAGAAAATAATATTGACTTTTCATTTTCAATTTCGCTTTAAATTATCATAAATAAAGTTTGAAAAGTTGCCTTTTCTTTTAATATCTGCTAACAAAAATCAATAAATCGTTAAGCACTAATATTCCTGTTTTAATCATGTACCTGCCTGGGGATTGAAGTAGTGGCTACATGTCTTTGAAGTTTATGGTTTAATTACAGAAAAGTAAATCCGTCCATTCTCCAAGTCTCTTGGAAAGTTTGCCAGGACCAGAATTACATTACTGTTCAAAGGTTTTTGTGCATCTTTGGGTTTCTAAGATAACAGGGAGTATTAATCAAACAAGACCATTTTAAGGTTAAGGCGGAAATCCTTATAAACAATGATACTGGTACATTTGTTATTCTACCTTTGTTTGAGTAAGGATTTGTACTTTTAAAGTGAAGTATGTATTGATGGCCCTTGCAGAAGCAGTTAACGCAAAATTGCCTTGGAACACAAAATGTCTTTTTCACATGTCACTCACATAACCTGACTTGATTGGTATTGCCATTGCCAGTTAATTCACATCCATGCTTTGCAAGCAAGCTAAAGGTAGACATTATTTTAAAAGCCCACCTGTTGGTCATGATCGTTGAAGTCTAAATGGTCTGACACCGTGTTTAGCTGGTTTGAGGCCCATTGGTCTAAAAATGTTCACCGGCAGGGTAGCTGAGGTGATGCGTGCCAAATATCTGGATTAAATTCCAAACCTTTCCGCATTGCTCACATGGAGTGTGGGCATATGACACTGTGGGTGATTCTCCCGTCGGATGGGGACGTTAAGCCTTGAGCAGACCCCTCGGTGCTCTTCGACAGGAGTAGGTTATGTGCCGGCACCAGGTTTCACCCCTCCCTTCCTACTATAATATATCACGTCATTCATTTCATCTCATTAATTCCTTTGATGAGGTTGACATTAGGAAGGGTATCCGGTCTTAAGATCTCGCTACAATAGAATCATGTCACCTCGCATCCGACTTCGTAGAGAAAAGGGACACCGGACAAGTTGGCTGTGCGGCTAGGGGCGCGCAGCTCTGACCTTGCATCCTGGAGATAGTGGGTTTGAAGCCCACTGTCGGCAGCCCTGAAGAAGGTTTTCTGTAGTTTCCTATTTTCACACCAGGCAAACGCTGGGGCTGTACCTAAATTAAGGCCACAGCCACTTCCTTTCCATTCCTAGCCCTTTCCTATCCCAACGTCATCATAAGACCTATCTGTGTTTCTGCGACATAAAGAATGTTGTAAAAAATGAAACAGGACAAGGGTTGGACAACAAAGTGTAAATATTAGAATGGGAACTTTCAACAGAAAAATATTCCACAATAGTTAGCTTTCCCACAGCGGGTCATATCATGCGTGAAATAGCAAAGCAGACAAGGATAAATATAACAAGAAAGGTCAATCTCTACATCTTCATACTTGACATTTTTAAATTAATGGGCACCCCTTCATTAATTTTAGTTCTAAGACCCTTATTATCTCATTTCTGCTTCCAGCTTCATATTATATATGTTATATTTGTAGGAAACTAAAAATGCATATAAAAATTAAGCAAGAATAGAAACAAAAATGGTTTGTGGAGTGGGTTACTGTAGTCATGTGCTAATTTATGAACCATAGGCAACAGCTGAGATACCTAGTAAGTGGTCCTAAGAGTCAGGATACCAGTTACTATGAAGTAAGAGTGGATTTCTAGGACATATTCTAAGCCATGGCCTTCGTTGTGCTTAGGTGGCTAGGAAAATCCAATTCACCATGGTCTTCAGCCCATTAGAAGACAGATTCTCGTTGGAAATATGAGTAAGCAGACAGGCCACTCCTTGGAAACAACATGGCGAACAGAATGAAATTCAAAGTGGAGCTATGAATACTAATGGGGTTTATGGAAGAAAGAACATGTAATAGGCTTAGTCAGCAAAGAAGATTTTTCTGGATGTTTAGGAGTTAATGATGCTTGGGTAAGAGCAGGTAATGAGGGAGAGATGGTTCATAAAATGTTCCTAACAGATTTCAAAAGGAAAACAACAGAGTATGGGGTAGAACTGTTTATCAGGAGCACTACTGCACATAACATAGTTCCTTTTAGGCACATAAATGAGTGAACGAGGTAGGTAGATTTAGCAGTTGGAGGAATTAGGATGAGAATTGTTTCAATCTATTCATGTGAAAGTGCAGATGAAGTTGACAATTTTTATGAAGCACTGAGTGTCATTGTAATTGGGGTCAACAAGAAGTATGGATAGAATGGACGATGTCAATGTGAGAGTTGGAAGTAGAATTGAATACATTGTCGTCATAGTCTTTTTTAGCATATCCAATATTGTTGTTGCGTTTGCTGAAAATTGTCACCACAGGGAAGAGTGTTACAAATATCTAAATACACCTCTCACTTGCTCCACATTCCTGGCAACTACAGGCTTTATCTTTAGTGAGGCATGAGCCAAAGGGGATGTTTCGTGCTGATATGACAGGCCACCCACACAGACAGCGAGTGAGCTTCAGATAAAATAAACAATAAAATGTGCACCTTAGATAGCAAAAGTCTTTCATTGTATTAATGCTCTGCTTATAATGAATGTTTAATGTTGTGGTTCAAGAAGGCTTTGCAGAAACTTCATAAAAGGAACCATATATTAACCAGTGAGGGGTCGTGTCGAAAGAGTTGTGTGATGGGTCGCTCACTGTAGATTTGAACGGGGAATATAAAAAAACAGTTTTTGTAGCAAAGCGCGTTGTATTTTTAAGGAAAAACATGTTCGTGAAATGAAAAACCGGTTTTTCTTGCAAACCATATTTATTCCGTAAGAAGCAAAATACCAGTTTTTATAGCTAAACATATTTTACAATAAATGAGAATATAGCCATGAAGAAATATAAATTTTCTTGCTAAACACATTGTATTGTTAAGTAAAAATATATCCATGGAACAAAATGCGCAGCAAAACACATATTATTAAAGAAAAGCATATCATGAAACAAAATACCAGTTTTTAATGCAAAACACTTTGTACTATTGAAGAAAAATATATCCATGGAACAAAATAGTAGTTTTGTAGCAAAACGCATCGTATTATCAAGCAAAAGCGTATCCATGAAACAAAATACCATTTTTGGTAGAAAAACATATTGTGTTATTGAAGAAAAATACAGCCATGGAACTGACAAAACAGTTCCATACCGGCAACAAAGACTGCAGACAGGGAACGTCAAGAGTTGTGCACGGTGTAAAGGACCGGGTAATAAGGCAACGCCAGGAGTCGCGCACGGTGGAAAGAACCAGATATATATACAAAGCTTTCTACTGACTGGCTGGTGATGGAAGGAGGAACAGCGAACGTAAACACCAGTAGTGGGCGAGTCCGTCGAATAGGACGGGAAAGGAGGAAGCTTTATACTTTGAAACTATTCCGAAGGAATAAAATATATACGCAGCCGGTTTAAAAGACCGTGATGCGACCCCTCGCGGGTTAAGTAAAATTTCCCATGTGACTTAAGTCATGGTTTCATTAGTGTGCACAACCTCCTTTGAGGAACATTATAGAGACTTCCTAGCACAGTGACAGCACTGTTGAAGCTACCACCGTGTATTTTAAGTATCGGGCTATCAGATGACACAGAATTCCAAAAATTGATATTTCTCCACCCACGTTATTCCTGCAAAATCTTGCGGCACAACTGCAAGGAGGGTGTAGAATAAACGGGATGCTTGGAATGAGGTACTTAAGGAGTATAGGTATAACAATATCTCAAGCAAGTTTGTAGTTGTTTCAATAATGAGTTTCCCAAGCAAAACATTGATCTATTCTCTTTGCTACCAAAAAATGAAGGTACTCAGTTTATAATGTCAAAGTATTCATCTGGTGGCACCGTAGTAGTCCTCTTTCAAGAGAATTTGAAACGTTCCTCTCAATAATGTTTAAGTAACTATATTTTGGTAACTATTAGAGGTAGAACTTTAACAGTTGAATTTAAAAAAATCTCAAGTTGTCATGTTCAATTTTGGAAATAATTAGGAAAATCAAATGGGAGATGGTAAAAGTATGTTCTTATTTCTAGTGGTAAAATCAGAAGCTTTAATTGACAAATAGACCTCATTCTGGATACATTCTCTATAGGAGCCTTCTTTCTTTCTTTCTTTCTTTCTTTCTTTCTTCTCAGCAACAACATAGTACTGCATTACGAATATCTGTAATATATACAATAATTTTCAATCTAAAGTGAAAAATATACAAATGGTAGCTGTCGTACCCATCATACAATAGTGAATCGATGTAATCGATCAATCAATCACCACTGATCTGCATTTAGGGTAATCGCCCAGGTGGCATATTCCCTATCTGTTTCTACCTAGTCTTCTTAAATAATTGCAAATAATTTGGAAATTTATTTAACATTTCTCTTGATATGCATTTCCTAACACCTATTCCCATAAATGAATATTTGCTCCAATATGTCCTCTTGGATTCCAACTTTATATTCCTATTGTGATCTTTACCATTTTTTAAAAACACCAATCAAACTTATTTGTCTACTAATATCATTCCACGCCATATCTCCATTGATAGCTCGAAACAAACCACCTAAATTAAGAACTGGTGTTAGGTTTAATGGTCCACCCAATCAATACACTTCACTTTACAAGTGAGAATGCATTAATATTAGAACATGTCATACATTCTAATACGTATTAAACCTAAACCATTAAACCTAACACCAGTCCTTAATTTAAGTTGTATCAGTACGGATCTATAAGATGTGTAAATTGTAACATACCACTTAGTCGAGCAGCTCGACTTCTTTCTCCCAAGTCTTCCCAGCCCAAACTTTGTAATAATTTCATAACGCTATTCTTGTGTTGGAAATCAATAAACCGATTTTTTATTTTGATTTTTCCAGTTCTCGGATCAAGTAATCCTGGTGAGGGTCCCATACACTGGAACCATACACTATTTGGGGTCTTACCAGGGACTTATGTGCCCTGTCCTTTACATCCTGTTATAGTTGATAAGTTTTGTGGAATTACGGCATTGTAATTCATTCCATTTTGTTTTCTTCAAGCTCATATTGTATTAGAACTACCACCTCTCTTTTCACTCATTCTTCAAGTGATCATACTTTCCTCCTCATTTCGGTACTCATATTCATTATCCTCCTCATCAACAGTGGCTAAGGACAGAGTGGATATGTTGCTTATTTAAACAATCACCATCATTATTAGTTAGTTGATTACCAGTGATGACCAAACAATAGAGGCTAGCACAGTCGGCAATACTTGCCGTTGATGGACTTGCTAATAAAGCCTTTAAATTCATTAATATCTACATTATTGTAGCTCATAATTTTAAAATGTATGAGGCGTAAAAGATTATTTATAATTGTCGTTGTGTGCACTGTTTAGGTTGAATATTAATTGCCGAAAGATTTCCAGAAAAATGTGGAAATTTTTGAAAAATGTAATTAGGTTGGCCATGTTTGTGGCTGAGTTAAATTGAAAAAATAAATCAGATTGCAGAAAGAGCGAAAGTAATGAGATGTACCAGTAGCTATCAGAACATATATGGACCAGAGAAATGGCATGCTACTTCATGCCAGTATTCAGGCAGGCTGCTCTGCACCGGTAGGTAACTCCCTTAGCTCATGCACTATGCAGCAGTAATACCATTCATTGGAGATAAGTGGCAGTAGAAAGAACACAGCACTTCACAACAAACAACGGTCAATGTAATGTTAATGTTGATCATTTTTTGGGCCTTTGATATTGCAGGCCTTCACAGTTTGATTTATTATCAATGTGTGATATTAGGGCATCCAATGTAAAGTGGGTCCTACTGCCTATTTACAATACTTCCTCTTATTATATGAGTATTCTTCAAGCGATCGTTCCTTCATTTAATTATTTTTTCTCATTTTGATAGTCATCTTCACAATATTCCATGCCGTTATTGGGTGATGAGGACGTGGTTTTTCACTTTATGACTATCCCTACAGAAACCACCAGCATCACCAGTTAAAACGTTTTGAACATTATTTCCATGTTAGCGATGCCCGGCGTTGATATGGACAAAAGAGCAAAAGTCAAATTTCATTAACATCACTCTTATCACAGCCAGTATGGTAAGACTCTATAAATTGTAAACTCTGTAACTTTTTAATGTTATATTTGTCAATAGGAACTCTATTAACGTAGATATCTGAGAGTTACATTTTAGGCCTTACCCTACAGTAACATCTAATCCAGGGTTAATAAGATTATTTAGAGCGCAGACTGTAGTGCCTTATTCCCCGTTTTTACATACTGATTTTCATTATATTCTGTTTACCCATTTCTCTTGGCTCAGCAATGATATAGTCTAGGCAACAAAAGTCTAATTTCATTACTATCTCAGTTATAGTCAATATGGTAAAACTGTACCGGACTTAAATGATCAGAAATAATACTCAGTAACGCTCGCGTGGATTTCATAATTTGAATAAAGTAATCGTTCCTCGGTACTGTACTAAGACATTATCTGAAAATCCCTGAAGTATAAAATCTCACCGAAGAACTGAGTTTCATTTACCCTGGAAACTCTTTGAAAACAACGTTTTGGGGCTAAGATGACCATGTGACACAGAACTGTACAAATGGGAAGGAGTCTTCTCACAAGTCGAAAAAACCAACAACACAAGTTTCTTCATTTTTAAAGGAGATTCCATGGACCTGTTTCCACGTCTGTAAGATCTTAAGTTTCTGAGATATAAGTATCTCCATAAAATTATTCAACCCCTTTATCAGACCTTCCCCTAACCCCAACCCCACCTATGTTGATTTTCCGAAAACAAAAGATACATGTTTGTTTAATTTTTAGAGGAGATTCGAAATACCAATTGTTCGCGTCTATAGCATCTTCAGTCTTTGAGATACAAGCATCCTCATAAAAAAAAATTCAACTCCTTTTTCACTTCCTTCCATCCACGTTAAGTGCCTTTTCCGAAAACAAAAGAAGACCTGTTCCTGTATTTCAAATACCAAGTTTCATGTCTGTAACATGTTAAATTTTTGACATACACTGTAAATATACGTGTACTCATTTCAAAAATCTACATGCTTTTTCAATTCTTTTCAGCCCTTCAACGGATTATCCGAAAAGGAATAATACGTGTTTCTTCATTTTTAAACCAGATTAAAAATACCAACTTTCACATCTGTACTATCTTCAGTTTTTGAGATATAAGTATCCTCAAAAAAGGAACTCAACTTCTTCTTCACTACTTTCCACCTCTTCCCACTTAAGTGGACATTTCGTAAACAAAAAATACGTGTTTCTTTATTTTTAAAGGAGATCCAAAATGCCAACCCTCATGTCTGTAACATCTGTAGTTTCTGAGATATAAGTATCCTCTTAAAAGAATTCAATTCCTCCTTTCCTTATTATAACAGCCAACACCCCCCCACCACCAACAAAGTCGATTTTCCGAATATGAAAAAGCATGTGTTTCTTAATTTTTAAAGGAGATTCCAAATACTTATTTACACGTCTGTAACATCTTTAGCTTTTATACACAAATAATTTAATAAATTTTTCAACTTTTCACCTCCTTAATTGGACTTATCGGAAACAAAAGAAGACGTGTTTCATTATTCTTAACGGAGATTCCAGATACCAATTTTCACGTCTATAACATCTTTAGTTTTTGAGATGTAAATATCCTCATACAAAAATTCAACTAAATTTTCAATTCATTCAACCTTCCCTTAAGTTGATTTTTCAAAAACAAAATAATACGTGTTTATTTATTTTGAAAGAAGATACCAGATATAAATTTTAATGTCCGAAACATCTTCAGTTTTGAGATGTAAGTATACTACTAAAAATAATTCACTTCCTTTTTCACCCTACCCCCATTGATTCCCTCCCCCTCCCAAATGCGTGTTTCTTCTTAAAGGAGTTTAAAGATACCAGTTTGCTCTTCTGTAACCTTCAGTTTTGAGATATAAATATTCGCATAAAACGAATTCAAATTTTTCACTTCCATTCACCGTCCCCTTCAAGTGCATTTTCCGAAAACTATCTTGTTGCCTTATTTATAAAGGAGCTTCCAAATATCAGTTATCACGAATGTAATATCTTCAGTTTGTGAGATGTATGTGTCTTCCTGAAAGTAATTCAACTCCTCAAACCCTTCCCCCAATTTGATTTCCCCACTAAAATGCTTGTTTCTTTATTTTAAAGGAGATTCCAAATACCAATTTTCACGTCTGTGACAGCTTTAGATTTTACTATTTATAAGTATCATTATACAAATAATTCAATTAATGTTTCAACTTTTTCACCTCCCTGAAAGTCCGCCCCCGTACGGTGGCTAGTGTTTATTAACCGCCGACTTCGGCGGCCCGGGTTCGAACACCAGTAGCTTACTGCCAGAAATGTAAGAATGGCAGGAGGGCTCGTATATGGTTGAAATAGTACATGCAGCTCACCCCCATTTGGAGTGGGCCTGAAAAGAGCTGCACCACCTCGGTATGAGGAAACGAGTTTGCATTACCTCCCTTAATTGGATTTTCCTAAATAAAACGAATACGTGTTTCTTTTGAAGGAGATTCAAAACACCAATTTTCACGTCTGCAACATCTTTAGTTTTTGAGATACAAGTATCCTCAAACAAATAATTCAACTAATGTTTTAATTCTTTCAGCCCCTTAAGTGGATTTTTCGAAAACAAAAAAGAAGTATACGTCTTCAGTTTTGAGATATCAGTATCCTAATAAGAAATCGACACCCTGTTCAGTCATTCTTACTCCCCCGCAAGTGTTCTTCTGAAAACACAATACATGTTTCTCTAGTTTTAAAAGAGATGAAAAATATCGAATTTCACTTCGCTAACATGTTGTGATTTTGAGATAAACTGTAGATACATTCATTTTAACAATTCACCCCTTTTTAGTTCCCCTTATGCGGATTTTTGGAAAACAAATTATCTGTGCTTCTTTACTTTTACAGGAGATTCCAAAAACCAATTTTCACGTCTCTAACATGTTACGTTTCTGAGGTATACTGTAGATATAGTTTTCAAAAATGCTCCCCCAATTTTCACTCCTGTTCACCCCCCGTTAATTGGACTTCTCAAAAGCAAAAGAATGCCTGATTCTTTATTTTAAACGAGATTCCAAATACCAATTTTCTTGTGTGTGATATCTTCAGTTTTTGAGAAATAAGTATCCTTATAAATGTTATTCAACTCCCTTTTTCACCCTTTTTCGCCCCTCTTAACGTTATTTTCGGAAAATAAAAAAATACGTGTTTCCTTATTTTTAAAGGAGATCCCAAGTACCAATTTTTACATCCGTAAACCTTTAAGTTTTTGAGATATCGATGTACTCATTTAAACAAATCACCCCCTTTACTTCCCCTTAGCGACGGAATATCCAAAAATTCTCTCTTAGTGAGTACCTACACTGTATCCCAAAAGTTTCATTTCTTTATGTCCAGTAGTTTTGTCTCGGCGATTATGAATCAGTCAGTCAGTCAGTCAGTCAGTCAGTCAGTCAGTCAGTCAGTCAGTCAGTCAGTCAGTCAGTCAGGAAATATTATTTCAAATATATATAGTCAGATACTAGCAATATACCCGTGCAACCCTACGGCATAAAATTAAAAGTTATTAATCAAAGTTTTCATTTTGGAGAGTCCACTGTCAGCTGAGGATGTAAAATACCTCCTCAGTTCGTACGTCAAATATTTCTGGGTGAATGTTTATTTATTTTATAATCTACCACTCAATTGAACCTCGTACGTAAGAATTTGAACGTTTTAAACCATATCTGATTTAATATGTAGGACGTAAAAGCGACCAAGGGTTAAATTTTGATTTTGAACGTCGAACACTAATGGAAAAATTAATACTTTTTAAGGGGTGAATGTTATAAAATATTTATTAACATCTAGGATATAGAAGACCACCCTTCATAAGAAAATGTTATGATCGTGCCTGAAACGGTTTCGAAAGAGTGGATATTGTGCTTTTGAGATTCAACTATCATCTAAAACTATTAGGGGAAAAATATTTTGAGGTATACGGTATTTTACACGAAAGACATTGAAGAAAACTCTTCTCGTAAAATTACAACTTGTACGCCAAACGTTTCAAGAGGAGTAGTATAAGTGGATGGTTCGGCAGCCTCCTCCTCAGGCCCTCCGCAGAGGCCTCCTCCTCCCGCGGGAAATTTGAATTTTGGCGGAAGTTTGGAATTTTGGCGCGAGATTTGATTTTGTAAACAAAGCCAAGTGCTTTTTGACAGCTGTCAGCCGCCATCTTTAAACAACAACGCATCGCTAACCTCAGTGCTGCAATCTTGCCGGGGCTAAACCTCAGTGCTGCCAAATTAAGGCACTAAACCTCACGGGTGGGAAATTTGAATCTTAGTGCGAGATTTAAATTTGTAAACAAAGCCACGTGCTTTCCTGACAGCTGCCATCCGCCATCTTGAATCGCTAACCTCAGTGCTGCCCTCTTTATGGTACTAAAGCTAATCGTGGTGGTGGTGGTGGGTATTTTAAAATCCACGTGCTTTTTGACAGGTGTCATCCGCCATATTACATCGCTAACCTCAATGCTGTCCACTTTACGGCACTACATTTGAAATGTGGTGGCGACATTTTGAAAAATCCCACATGCTCTTGTTTGGAAACAACCCACGTACTTTTTGACAGCTGACAGCAGCCATCATTAATCAACAGAGCATCGTGCTGCCATCTTTATGGCACTAAACCTCATTCTTTGACATGTGGTGGTGGGTAATTTACATTCCATGTGCTTTTTTGACAGCTGTCATCCACAATCTCGCATCGCTAACCTCAGTGCTTCCCTCTTTACGGCACTGCCTTTGAAATGTGGGTAGTGGCAATTTGAAAAATTCCACGTGCTCTTGTTTGGAAACAAACTCGCGTGCTATTTGACAGCTGTCATCTGCCATCTTTCATCAAGAGAGCACCGTGCTGCTATCTTTACGGCACTGCGGGCAACTTGAAAAAATTCGTCAGCTGACATCCGCCATCTTTAATTAACAGAGCAGCGTGCTGCTATCTTTACGGCACTACGGGCAATTTGAAAAATTACACTTGCTTTTTGACAGCTGTCATCCACCATCTTGCATCGCAAACTTCAGTGCTGTTTGCTTTAGCTATTACCTTTGAAATGTGGTGGCGGAAAATTTGAAAAATTCAACGTGCTCCTGTTTCGAAACAAATCCACGTACTTTATTGACAGCTGACAAGCTGACAGCAGCCATCTTTATTCAACAGAGCACCGTGCTGCTATCTTTGGCTACTTCCTTTGAAATGTGGTGGCGGCAATTTCCCCCATCTTTAATTAACAGAGAAAAAATCCACGTGCTTTTCTGACATCTGTCATCCGCCATCTTACACCGCTTACCCCAGTGCTGCTATTTTTAGCTGCTACTTTTGAAATGTGGTGGCTACGTATGCGTGCCGATCTAAATGAATAAGCTGATTATGTTTATTTACAAGCCTAAGAGTAATGTTACTAATGTGTTTTACAGGCACAAGATGATAAAGAACTACTGCTGGTTTCTCGCGAATAGTATATCCACGTTCCTCTGCAGTAATAAAGTCATGTAGGACGTGCGAATGTTGTAGATTACTATTCAAGTCTGTAATATTACAAGTAATGTTCACGTGATAATCATCGAAGAATGTTATAGGTTGATCAGACTCGTAACGTACGTTCGGTAGAAGCTCCTTTGATGAAAATCCAAGCAATGGTCCAACTGAATCAGATTGTGATTTGAAGTCAATCTAAAATGATGATTCAATAACACATGCATGTGTAATGTTGCTTACAGTGATTGAGAACTTGTAATTATGATTACTAAAACTATCTTATCCAAACTGATTAATTAACGTACTTTCAATATAGTCATGAATATCGTCTACTACCCGAGGGTAGCGTTAGCACATACTCATCGTAATAGAATTTGTTTTCACCATCACGCACATTATAGATTTTATTGTAGCTTTCAAACGATACTAGTCCAAGACTATGTGCCTGATAGCCAAGTTCGATGGTGGATTAAAATAGACGGTGGTTTCAGGTCCTTCTCTACGTACAGCAAACGTTCTATCACTGTTAGTCATCACGTAGACACTAATGCTCTTTCTCTACTGTCTTGGTTTGATATAAAAACATAAGACATAATCGTCCGCACATGCGTGTAGTAAAGTTTTGCATACGGTTTTTATTGTAAACAATGTCTGCACTGCTTCCAAAATAACGTGTGAGCTCAAAGGGATGAGGTAAATCTCCATAGCTATCGAAATACCATACTTTAGATTTACGTTTTACATATGCAACGTAATGAGTTCCAGGTCCGCGACTGTTGTCCAATTTAATTACGGCACTTTCACGTTCACGTGAGCGCGCTGGTAGTTGATCGCACATATACACACCTCGAAAACAACGAATTCCTAGTTGTTTAGCAAACGTAAAAACTTCTTCATGCCTCAGAGCTCGATGTGGCAGTGCATTCAGTTGCCGTTTTTTGGAGAAATGTAAATGCCAAGCCCTTTTTTGTATGGTGCTAGCTTCATGTGTACGCCTTTGACTCGTAATGCAATTGCCTCCATCGTCTTGTTATGACGTCCACACTCTTTCAACTGTTGTTTCGCTTCTTCTACAGCCTTAACAGTTCTCGCCACAGCACTAGCACCGCCCAGCAATGACCCTAAAGCTGCTAGGCCAGCAAACAGCGCAGGGAGAAATCCTCCTCTTTTTGGTACAGGAATAATTCGTGCACGTTTACTAAACATTGCTCTGCACTTTGGAGAAATTCTCGTTCTTGCTGCACGTAATGCCTTAGTAATAGCTATACGAGGATTGTATTCCCCTCGAATAGTTTTTTGTGCAGCCTTTATAACATCTTTCCATCCAACAGTTTTTGCTTTCTTCTTCTTCATGTCGTTTGGATATCGTTGTTTCACCATGCTGTACATGACTTTACTCGTCAACAGCAAGTCATAATCTAACCGTTATCCCTTGTTTCGTTTAATATATATATATTACTGTTACCTACTTTATGATTCAGTTATCATGAAGATTATAAAAAAGCAAGACACACTACCTGTTACCGACATTGTGCCACATTTCTTACCTAGTTCTAGTACAACTACCAGAAAACATCATGGAACGTTGTTTCCTTTTACTGTTCGATGTATTATATCAGGTCCGTCGGTAGGCGGGAAAACAAATCTTTTACTTACACTTATTACCTCTTTAAATGGTATACGCTTCGAGAATATTTACGTTTTCACAATGTCACTCTAGCAACTGCTATATACTGTTCTACAAACTGTAATGCATGATCTTGTTAAAGATGGAATAAGATATTTTGAATTTAATTCACATGAGCAAGTACCATCACCAGACGATGTTCTCCCTAATTCTCTTATGGTCTTTGACGATGTCAAAACAGAGCAGTATATGGGACAACATAAATATGTTGATTGAATCTATTCATGCCAAACCTATTCTCGTGTGCCTAAGCAGTTGATGCGCGACAACGCAAATGTTATTGTGCTTTTTCGGCTAGATAAGTGCAACATGCGACATGTGTATGACGATCATGTTAACACTGATATGACATTTAATGCCTTTAAACGTATGTGTGCACCATGGTGGTCATCACATTGTTACAGATTTTTAGTTATTGATAAAGAAAGTTATTTTCAGCATGGACGATATCGTATGGGTTTCGATAATTTTTTATGCATTAATACAGAATTACAGTAACTACTTGATCAAAAACCAGCACCATGTTAACATCTAGCAAGGAGATTACAAAACATATCATCCAAGCTCGAAACAATATTCGAAGGAAATTTAAAGAGCTTAAACGTATTAAAGCAGATACGGATTTATTTTTTTAAACGCAACTAAGTATACCACTCAAATACCTTTTTAATTCTACTTCATTATCGCAGTCTACTTCAAGTTTTGCTTCTATACAAACATCATATGATAAAGGGAAGCATCAAGAAGAAGAGAAGCATAAAGAGAAGAAGCAAGATATAGATCAAGGAGATGAGGAGGATAATGAAGAAGAAGAACTTGACTATACTTCACCATCTAAGCGTGTTGAATTTTAACTACAGATGTTATTGCTGAAACACCTACTACATCGACGCAAGATCTACCATCTCTGTCCGAGTTTAAGATTACGCCAGAGTATCGTAATCTGTTTAGAACTTTTATTCATGATACCTATGGATCTCTCTTTGCGCCTTATATAGAAAAACGTTTTACAGGACAAACTGACACTACGTACGATATTCGCTATTAAGATGACTGTTTCTGGATAGGAAATTCAAATGTTAAGATTAATAACAACAAACTAATTGTAAAAGGTGTTACCTATTAACCTACGAAAGGACTCTTAGATCTTCTTTCCTCACGAATACCTGACAAGGATATAATTTTACTACATGATCTTAAAACATATAAAGCGATACATTTTGCTATTGAGGCAACACGATGTAATTACAAGAGAACACAAGCTGTAAGTGCAAATAAGAGTTACAAGTATCGTGAGTTTAGTTCTAAGCTGTTTCCGACTGCAACTGGTCTTGATGTTATCCACAAACCTTTGTTACCGTATGTGGACGTAAGATACTGGAATGACCCAAACTTACTCGTTCAACGATTACAGCTTTTAAGAGCATCGCAAGATGCTGGTCACACAGGACACGAATCAGAAATTCTAGAAATAGGGAGAGAATTAAGACATGCCGGTATTATTTGGTAATGGCTCCTCAAGAGAAGATCTCACCTGTAAAGGTAAACATCGCACATGAGTTACATAAACCAGCACGTCGCACCTACTGTCGCAGACGCGTTATTACAAGAGGAAAATCTCTGGCAAGCAGACTTAGTACAAATGATTCCATATACCTCTAGCAAAAAGGGGTATAAGTATCTAATTACTGTTATCGATGTGTACTCAAAGATTGCTTTTGCACAACCTGTGCGTTCTAAGACAGGAGCTCAAGTTAAAGAAGCATTTAAACATATTGTTGAAGAATCAAAACGCTGCCCAAGGCTTCTTCAAGCTGATCAAGGAAAAGAGTTTTACAACAAGGATTTTTCTTCTTACTTCAAGTTACTTGACATTCAACACTACTCTACGTTCAGCAATCTCAAGGCAAGTGTTGTTGAACACATAAATGGTACACTAAAAACAATGATGTGGCGAGAATTTACAGCACAAGGTTCATATCGTTGGATTGATCTGCTACCTAGACTCGTACCTACCTACAACGATACACCTCATCGCACTATCGGAACAAAGCCACATCTTGTTACAAGGAATACACCTCGCCTAGATGCTATTCAGCTTGTAATTAAAACAGCTGATCCACGTCGCCATCGCTTTAAAGAAGGTGATTTTGTTCGCATCAGCAAGCACAAGTCTGTCTTCGCAAAAGAATACACACCCAACTGGAGCACTGAAATTTTTCAAGTCAGGAGTGTTAAGCTTACTAATCCAGTTACGTATTTACTTCGAGATCTCAGAGGACAGCCTATTAAAGGAGGATTCTACATCGAAGAACTGTAGAAAGGAAAATATCCTGATCACTATTTAGTTGAACGTGTTAATCGATGTCGTGGGAATAAACTGCATGTTAAATGGCTTGGTTTTAATAACAGCTTTAATTCATGGATTAATAAAGAGGATTTACTTTAAATATTGTGAATCTATTTTAATCCTCTACCTGTCCTTTCTTCTAAGTTACCAGTACATGCTGTAGGATTAAACAGCACCTGTAAGATGTTTTGACAATTCATATTTATTTTAGAATATATATACATTTTTATACTTTATTTTACTGTCTTTGTCACTCAGTTTTATTTTAATTGCACCAACAACAACAAGTGCTGCTATCTTCTCAGAAACTGAAGTACTAGGTAATAACACACGCAGCATAGCTTTACGAAGCAGATTTTTATTAGCTACACGTCTCAGTTTAGGATTGTTTTGTCGACATGCTCTTTGCAGGAAGCATCTAACCACGTGCCAGGTGAACGTGTTCTAGGGCCGCACGAAAGATCAAGCTCGAAGGGAAGAAGATCAATCACTTTATTGATGAGCCCATGCCCAGCATGCTTCCTCATATTTCTCCCGGCACGTTTCTATACCTTTTCTTTGTTTACTCTCTTCGCAGCCATGATAAGTGTATATAAGCGAAGACAACTCGTTAGTTTTAGGTCCGTGACACAGTTTAATCAGTTGACATGTACGACACTATCTCACAGAAGGTCTTCTACCTAAACTCACGTCTTCATAATGTTAACTACACGTTTGAAGCTCTGACAAAACAGGATCTTGAGTCCACTCACGAGGCACCTTATCCCAAATCTTCTTTACAGCATTCGCAGCTACATTAACCAAAAATGCCTTCACAGTAACGTTATTTCGACACTGCAGTTTACATATGTTGTTCACATCCCGGCATGCAGCTGCAACACAACCAATCAAAGAGCATGCACACATGTTGTAAAGACTGCTTACTTGTTTCCCTAATATGCTCCTTCGGAAGAGTTTTAAATGATGGACACCCTAATTCATGCATGTCGATATTTTCACACGATGATGGTAGATACTCACGCAACCATTCCTTCTTTTCACAACACCTTTAAATAATCAAGATCTGCTCTTGACAAATGTGCGCTCACCGTCAAAGATAGAAAACGATAAGGTATTCCTTTTTCTTTCCACTTCAAACCTAAATTGTTTTCGATCCCTTGAGTCTGCTTTTTATCTTCATCTGTTTGCAAACAGTAAGGGAAAGGTGGGTTAAATACTAAGCTAACACATTTTGGTGCCTACAACACACTGCAATCTAACACAGCCACCTCTTTAAACACAACCTTGTTGCCGTTTACTTTAAAGCCCTGTACATCAACTATGTCATGTTTGCTCTCCACTCTCTATCACTGTATTACGAAGACTAAAGTTTTCAGTCAACGAACAGGTTTAAACATGCACAACTATGACGATGTTATCGCTGAAACACGTACTCACTCTAGCCTTCGCGATGCATGTTTAAACTTGTTCGATAAAGCTATGTCTTGACAGAGGAGGAGGTAGGAGAGGCGGAGGAGGTGGAGGACGAGGAGGCCATAACAACCGCCACCATCTTCTGTAGTAGCCTCTAAGCGCTAATTAGCGTCGGGAATGGCACCTTGCCGTAAACTAAGGATAGCCACTTTCAAGATGGTAGATGAGAGGTTAGGTTCGCGAAAGCACTAAAGTTTTACTGTTTAATGATGATAGCTAAGGGAACTTTTCAAATTGCCCGCTACCACATGCTTAAGGTAGTAGTCGTAAAGATAGCAGCACGATGCTCTGTTGGTTAAAGATGGCCGCTTGTCAGCTGTCAAAAAGCATGTGGGTTTGTTTCCAAACAAGAGCACGTAGAATTTTTCAAATTGCCCTCCACCACATTTAAAAGGTGGTAGCCAAAGATGGCAGCATGGTGCTCTGTTGATTAAAGATGGCTGCTGTCAGCTTGTCAGCTGTCAAAAAAGCACGTGGGTTTGTTTCCAAACAAGTGCACGTAGAATTTTTCAAATTATTCGCCACCACATTTCAAAGGTAGCAGCTAAAGATATCAGCAATGTTTGCAATGCAAGATGGTGGATGACAGCTTCAAAAAGCATGTGGTATTTTTCAAATTGCCACAGTGCCGTAAAGACAGCAGCACGATGCTTTGTTAATTAAAGATGGCGGATGTCAGCTGACGCAGTTTTTCAAATTGCCCGCAGTGCCGTAAAGATAGCAGCACGGTGCTCTCTTGATTAAAGATGGCAGGTGACAGCTGTCAAAAAAGCACATGGAATTTAAATTACCCACCACCACATGTCAAAGAATGAGGTTTAGTGCCATAAAAATGGCAGCACGATGCTCGGCTGATTAAAGGTGGCTGCTGTCAGCTGTCAAAAAAGCACGTGAGTTTGTTTCCAAACAAGAGGATATTGATATCTCAAAACTGAAGACGTTACAGAGGTGAAAATTGGTATTTGGAATCTCCTATAAAAGTATACCTATTTTTGTTTTCGGAAAATCCACTTAAGGGGCTGAAAGAATTAAAGAAATTTTTGAATTATTTGTATGAGGATACTTGTATCTCAAAAACTAAAGATGTTGCAGACGTGAAAATTGGTATTTGCAATTTCCTTCAAAAGGAGGAAAATCTAATTAAGGGAGGTAATGCAATCTCGTTTCCTTATACCGAGGTCATATGACATGTTCATTAGATTTCATAGAATAAATTTATGAAATCGGGTCCATCATTTTGAATTGCCCTGTATATAAAAGAATATGGAAGGTATGATCCTTCCATGACCAATAACAATGACGGTCGTTGTCACTGTCGAGTGGTATCGAACCTACGCTTCTCTGACAGTCGGGTGCATGTCCTGAAAATCCTACACCGAGTTAATGAAATTAGAAAGAAAAAGTGGGAGGAATCCATTCATCTACTGAAATATCAATTCTTCAATCATCCGGCCTAAAATTTAGCCTCAACATCAAGTCCTGTTTTATTCAGCCTCCTTACAATCTGGCTTTATTCAGTCTTATTATCATTATAATTGGCGCGAAATAACACCTAGCACTTAACATAAATTCACTTGGGAGACTCACATTTCCATCTCGCTTCAACCTTCCAGACTTTAACATGCGAGCCGACCACTGCTCAAATACCGGCATCTCAGACACACGCACATTCACAGAAGAACATATCCTTCGGGACATTTAAAAATATGAATATAACCTCGCGTTTCAAATATCACATATTTGCACCCACTGTCATATCTCCAGCATCTTGTTCAGTTGTCTTAAATTTATAATATGGGAGGATCTCCTACCTTACGTGTGAAGCATAGAAATTAAGAACATTCTGTTGATTCATAACAACACATAACTTTGTTGATAACTGAGAAAGTTTAAATGAACACTGTTCCCACTCATTACGATACTTCACACAAAACTCAATAATAATTACGTCGTGCATTAAATTTACTCGGGGACAAAAATTACTGGTTTCCAAACCATAGAAGAAAAATTCCCCATAATAATAAACTAGGAAACTACTATCCCTTTGAAACCACTTGTGACTACTACTCATATTCTAAATATCTTGCATGCAAAATTCATTTATTTACAGTTAGGGATAATATTACTTTCAAGCTTAAAATTTTGAAGTGTACTTATCTTCCATAAGGGGCTGCCTGGCCGAGGCGGTAAAGGAGTGCTCGGTTCGCCAGGAAGAACGTGTGTTCGAATCCCCGTCAGGAAATCGTAAAAAACTTAAGAAATGAGATTTCCACTTCCGGAGGTGCATATGGCCCTCAGGTTCACTCAGCATACACCAAAAATGAGTACCAGGTTAATTCCTGGGGGTAAAGGCGGCCGGGCGTAGAGCTAACCACTCTAGCCCATCAAGTGCCTTCCACCCCTCCAAGGGCCTTCATAGCCTGTACGGAGATGACTTTGCTTTGTTTTTATTTATCTTCCTTAGACAGATACATCCATAGGAGTTTAAACTGCCATCACGATGTCTTCAGTAGCGCAGAATCCTGAGTTCGTCTGCTTCATGTTCGCTTTCATGTTGTCCGGGTCTATACCTGGCGTTGGAATATCTCGAAGTTCCCTGACGCGCCGGGAATGGGACACAGGCATCTGTTAGTAATTTGCCGCACCCGTATGCACTGCGTTATTGATGATACGCTAATTAAGTAGAACACATTTTGATGTCAGAATTAAACATAAAATTTCCTCATTCCGATGGATCCTTACTCGTAAATATCCGTTGCGTATTTCAGAATCTCTGTTATTATTATTTTTAATAACAATTGAAGGCTCTCAGTTGGTATCACTGGATATGGAGAGAAATGCACAGAGAATTATATTTTCACGGGTTGACAGAACTTGGTAAAGATATCCCTCTGACCTAGATCTTCGATCACGTGGCGCGTGCCTGTTCTCCAGTCACTCTTGCAGAGAGAGAGAGGGAGAGCGTTTTATAAGAACGCGTACAAGTGCGCGTAATGAGACTTCCGTCTCTTGAGCCAGCAACGAGTCACTCATGCCCCGTATAGTGCAAATTGTGCCAGTTATGACACTAATTATCACAGAATGGCACGGAAAATGGCATATTACATTCACAGGGTGTCCTGAACGGTCACAGAATATTTTTGACATTATTCCTTATCCCCCAGTCAAAACCCCTTAGCGGTGTATTTTTAAGTCGATTTCTTATTTGTATCCCCATAAAAAAAATTAAACTACTTTTACACCCCCTTAATTTGATTTCCTCAACCCCAACAAAAATGTGTGTTTCTTTGTTTTTAAAAGAGATTCCAAATACCAATTTCCACGTCCGTAACATCCTTCGTTTTTGTGATATATGTAACCTTATACAAAGAATTAAACTCATTTTTCAATTCATTTACCCACCCTTAATTGGATTTTCCCAAAGGAAACAAATACGTGTTTCTTTATATTTAATGGAGATTCCAAAGAAAACTTTTCATGACTGTAACATGTTCAAGTTTTGAGATAAAAATATCATCAAAAACGTATTCAACTACTTTCACACATTTTTCACCCCGTTAAAAGGTTTTTCCAAAAACAAAAAGTATGTGTTTCCTTATTTTTAAAAGAGATTCCTAATACCGATTTTCTCGCGTGTAACATCCTCAGTATTTGATGTATAAGTATCCCCATAAAAGGTATTAAGTAAGTTCGCTTCTCTCCACCCACCCCACCTCCCTAAGTGGATTTTTCGAAAACAAAAAATACGTGTTTGTTATTAAAGGAGTTTCCAAATACCAATTTTCATGTCTGTAAAATCTTCACTTTTTGAGATATAAGTATCCACATAAAAGAATTGAACCCCTTTTTCAGTCCTTTTTACACTAAACCCCATTGAAGTTTTTTCCGAAAACAAACAAATACGAGTAACTTTTATTTGTAAAAGATTAAAAATACCAATTTTCAGGTCTGTAAGGTGTTAAGTTTTTTATGTATTCTGTATACATGCTCATTTTAAAAACGTAGCCACTTTAACACTGCCGCTTAAGTGGATTTACGGAAGTGAAATTATGCGTGTGCCTTTAATTTTGTGGGAGATTCCATATACAAGTTTTCACGTCTGTAACATGTTACATTTATGAGACATGTTCATTTTAAACATTCACCCTCTTTGTCACTCCTGTTCAGCACTCCTTAAGTAGAGTTTCGAAAAACAAACAAATAAGTGTTTCTTCATTTTAATGGAGATTCCGAATACCAATTTTCATGTCTGTATCATATAAGTATCCACATAAAAATAATTCTACCCGTTTTGCAGTCCTTTTTACACCTGCCCCTGAAGTGATTTTTCGAGAACAAACAAATACTTTTTACTGTTGTTTTTAAAAGAGATTTAAAATACAAATTTTCACGCCTGTAACGTGTTAGGTTTTTTATACGTGCTGTGTATACGCTCATGACTAATATAGGGGTTGAATTATTTTTGTTAAGATACTGGTATCTCCAAAACTGAAAATATTACAGGCAGGAAAATTTGTATTTAGAACCCCTTTAAAAATGAACAAGTATTAATTTGTTTTCGGAAAATCCAATTAAGGGGAAGGGGGATAAATGAATTGAAAAATGAGATGAATTCATTGTTTGAGGATACTTATATATCGAAAACGAAGGATGTTACGGAGGAGAAAATTGGTATTTGGAATCTCCTTTATAAATAAAGATACATGCATTTTGTGACAGAGAAGGGAGGGGGGATGGAGTCAACTTGAGGGTGTAAGAGGAACGGAATACTTAAAACAATAGACTCCTACGGAGGTTTTGTCTGGGGGTGAGGAATGATGACAAAAATATACATTTATATGAAACCGTTCGAATTATGATCTTCAAATTTCAAATGGTATCCTATGTGTTAAATAACAAGAGGTTTTAAATAAATTTAACCGCTCAGAGAGTAAAATGGCGGTTAAGATCCGAAAACAAATATATTCACTCCTTCCTCTGAAAAGGTTTAACATACGAAGACAAAATTCCCAATAGCAGTACATATTTTAAATCGTAGGTGTGAAATATAAAAAAATTAACGCCCCACCCCTACAGTGTTAAATGAGGTTTGGTCAGCAAACGAAAATATTCATCCCCTCAAAACCGTTTAACGTACAAAGTCGCAATTTTACAGGAAGGGTCTTCTTTTATGTCCTAGGTGTAAAATAACATATACTTCAAAACATATCTCCCCTAAGGGGTTTACATGGTGGTTCACTCTCAAAATCACAGTATACATTCTTCCGAAACAATTTCAGGCACTAACTCGTTTTTGTTATAAAAGTTGGTCCTCTATCTCTAACATGTTAATAAATGTATAAAAACATTCATCCCTTAGGAAGTATTCATTCCTCCATTACTGTTCGACGTTCAAAACTGAAATTTGCATCCTAGAAGTTAAATAAGATAGGGTTTAAAACATTCAAATTCTTCCGTATGGGGTACAAATGAGTGTTAGATCAGAAAATAAATAACCATTCCCTCAAAACCGTTTGATGTATGAACTGAGGGCATATTTTACAGGTCAGCTTACGGTGGAATCTCAAAATGTAAAACTTTGAATAATAACATTGAGTTTAAAACCGAAGCGAAGAACGGATATCTTGTTAGTAATAGATAAAGCTGGTAATCCAGAGATCTGACAATAATTTCTGATATCCATCATTTTTCCACCTTTAAGTGCTGGTGTGATAATTGCTATTTTTCCTCGAGCTTGGAAAATAGCCGACTGAGAATCAATGATTGATTACATAGTACCCCTATCACATTAATGGGGTATGATAGAGCTAGTGCTGTATTCTTGAGGAAGATAGGACTGAGACTATCTGGGAAAGTGGACTTATTTTCTGATGGTGGCCTAAGTAGGGGTACACTTCAGATTCAGTGGCAGATATATTACTGAGGCTGTGGGAGGTAGCAGTTTTGATTTTAGTAAAATTAGCATACTGAACCAGTGTAACAAAATTCAAGACTGTCTCTGGTAACATACCTTGAGTAACCGTGCCTTAATAAGTGCTTGTGATGTTCGGTTCGTCATAGAATATTTTATAATTTATCTTGGAGGGCATATTCTTCCATTGTCTCCATGCTTCAGATTTTTATGTTCAGCACTTTTTGTATCATTCTCCTTCCATGGGGAGCATTTTCCTGACATTGAACATGCAATAACAAGGGGACAGATCACAGCAAAAGTCCAATAATGTTAAAAGTCCACCACTCCATCTTGAATTTCACCTATGTGCAACAAATGCAGTGGGAAAAGGGACAAGATGCGATTAACAGTCTACCTGACAAATTTATGCCACGCAGGCAGAGAGCTCCTAAGTCGATGACATTTTGGTGGGCATGGAGCGGCGAGAATGAGAGTTGCTTCAGCTGACTTGTCATTTGAGTTAGAAATATCCCGACCCACCAAAAATGATGAGGGCCCATTGAAAAAAGAACAGTTATTCAAGAAGGTATGCTCAAGATACGCTGTTTGAAATGCAGTCCAGTAATATAGTGGTCAATATTCCATTTCTCAAGTTTATTAGAAGGCTGAAATAATGAAGGGGAATCCAGAAATCAGACTAAGGACTCCCAGTATGACGATGTTACCTTTGGAATGGACAGCTTTAAGCAAAGAGGAAATAAAAGCTTCAGAATAGTTGAGAGAGGAATGAGGTGGTCTAAAGAAAGAAGTAAATAGATATTTTATGTTAAGAAGTTTAACTTAAACCCCTTACAACTTTATGGTCATTTGTTAGGTCAAAGCGTATGGTCGCATGCCATTAAAACACCCTCGCCACGGGATCTAGTTCAGTGATCGGCCCTGAATAAGAAAAACCTCAATAGAGAGTGAGATATTGCAGTATAATACAAAATCCATCAACCAAGTTTCATTGAAGGCAATAATGTCAAAAACCTCTAATTATTGAAAAATGATATTTTCAGCTGGTAATCTGATTTTACAGACCTGATCTTTTAAAGTACACAGAGAACTAACTTTTTGCTGTGGGTCCACGGTTTATTTATACATCACCTGACAAAAGTAACAATGCTGGTAGGAGCATATTGAAGAATGGGTTTTATGACAGCGTAGTTCAACAAATCATGAGTTGATATTGCGACCGTAGAAAAACAAGACAGATAAGCAATCAGTAAGGAGAGAAAAAAACACTTACGATCGATATTTAACGAGGCACTTGCCTGTGAGTAGGCAAACGAAGTTTTCACGTTCCATTGTGTACCTGCAGGCTGATCATCTTAGCAGAAAAACAAGCCGTCCTGTACCAAGGGTAAGGTTGCCACCATTGAACCATGTGGCACACAAACTCGCTGATTTCACCATAACCACACAGAGACATTCTATCACTGCCATTTTGGCTTTTGATTATTTAGAAAATTGATTCATCTGGTTCAATTTTTTACTAATTTTTTACCTTTACAGTTTAATAGTGCTGTTAGCACCTTAACTCTGCACTGGGATATACAAGGACTAGGTTTCAGGGCTCAGGCACCGGCTCATTAACTACTCATTTCGCCAGTGAGTGCTATAGCAACTCAGTCGTTGGTTTAAGGAATGTGGACGACTGGAGACGCATGATTTCGAGTTTTGAATCTCACTGTGTCATGTGTTAGTCAGATGGGAGGGTTTGGGTGTGGCGAATGCCAGGAAAACTACAGTATTCATAACAACAGAGGTGGACCAAGAAAGCCTGTTATTTTGTGGGGCCAAAGCCTATACACAAGTGTCTTGCCATTTACTAGATGCGTTCCAGAACATAATTTACGGTCATAAAAATGGTAAGTATAACATAGTATAGATTTCTACTGAAAATGTGCAGAGCCTGGTTTCAACAAACTGAAGTTTTACTTCTTCCTCTTTCACACATTAACCAGTTACTTAAATGTGTAGATTGTCCTGTCTCCAGCAGTAAATTAACTGTCACTAAAATTTTTATAAAATGGTAAAAATGTAGGCTACATGTACTCTACTATACTAGGCACTATCAAACGAATTAGGATATGTCCCATTACCTATAATATTAACTAAGAGTGAAGGTACCACATATTTACATATCAGGACTGGCAACCGCAGGTGTGTCTGTGCAAAGACTTCCGTTATTTCTTCTGGAGTAAAGCCAGTGCTCTGGTATATGTACAAAAGTGCGACGGCATTTAATCTCTCTCCAATCGCAACGATATATTGGTAAGTCTTCATTCCTCTAAGAGAAGAAAAAGAGGTTCTGCTGAACATGTAGTTAATGGTAAAATTGCAATTATTTGTAGAAGACTTGTTATATTAGGGTAACAGTAGGGAAGGGAAAGGAGAGTGCACTTCTCAAGAAGCAAGAGCACTTCTCGAGGTCTTCTTTGACGAGACACGTCTCACGTTTTTCGTGATAAAAGTACGCACACTTGTGACGTCGTGTGGTACACTGAGAGCAATAACACGCTATGATGTCACGGTCAACCGCACGAATCAGCAAGTGCTTTGTTGGTACATTCAAGGCGAGTAGCATAGATATATCGCTAGCGGAAAGAAATATGGTAGGAAAAGACCTATCACACTGTGTACAGAGTTGGGTTCCCAGTCATCCGATTGTTGTGCGAATCACGGCGCGCTACAGCGTGACCATACAAAATGTGAAATAAACGTTGGGTGCCAAGAAGATAAACTTCTAACTAAATATAAATTCAACAACTGAGTGAGGGTCTGTTTGCTTCGAAACAGCCCTTCTTGTTTATCTCTTCCACTGACTCGGTAGGAATACCACAGTCGAGAGTTTATCTGTCAAGGTGAATTTCTTTGTCCTTTAACAGACCGTACTTAATTTACAAGGCAGTAGGTGCATTTTATACATTTTACCAGGTGTTGAATAATGCTGCTTCTCTAGAATAACTCCATACACTCGAATAATGCCTAGAATAACTCGATACACTCGCCCACTTAACTGAAGTACATACACTGCTAGGTGAAGATAATTCTTCCGCTTTGTATACTATTGGGATGATAAGTCCTCTTCTGCCATCCACACCACTGATAATCTTCTATTGTAACTCAGGGGTAGTTACAATATACTACCAGCTGGACTAAGGTTTTCTTTCGAGGGGAGTTTCTCCTCACTCTCTCACCCTTTGTCCTGGATTGTGATAGACAGAGCCTGGCTATGCGAACACGTAGCCCATTTTTGTGGGGGTAAGTATTTGGAAGAACCCCTTTGAACGAAATAGAAGGAACCACCGCGGTGGAATCATAGAATGGAGATGGCAAGTAGCTGGATAGGAAGGAAGAACTCAGAACGATGTGGAGAGTGTACTTCTAAGACTTGCTGAATGGAAGAGGAATCTGAGAGGAGGAAGTAATTGAGGAGGACGAAAATGAAACACAAATGGAAAGAGACTTATCATAAGAGGAAGTAGCATAGAGACAGTAAAAGGAGGGAAGACAACAGGGTTGGATGGCTGAATGTGAAGATAGTGAGAGCAGCTGGAGGGATGAGGAGACAATTACTATGTCAGGTGACAAGAAGGGAATAATTGTACCTATCTTTAAGAAAGGAAGTAAGAATGGAATGTAAAAACAATTTAGGAGACACTGTAATGCATAGGTGGGCAATGTCCAGTTCCTTGAGCTAATGGCATAAGCGCTGGAAGAGCCGAGAGCAGCCAACTTCCAACAGTTAGTGCTGTAAAGACTAGATGGCAATATGCAGAGTCGAGGTGCAAGCAAGGCCACAGCAACGTACTTGACTGTATATTAATAAATATGCAATACATCCATTCGTGCAGTTCGTTTGTCGTTCATTGTTCATGATGTTTTCCTAGACAAGCCTTTATGTGAACCTACATCACTTCTATGAGTACAGGTAGTAGTCAGAGGAGTAATTAGTTATCAACGGACATCGGATTTAAATGCCGAATAAGTCACCGATATGAGCGTGCAACTATGCTACAAAAAGCGGTGAAAAATACGTTTAAGTATGCACTCATTTTAATGCTTTCAAACTCTCGCATGAAATGCAAACGTAACATTCCTTTACTAGACTAGCCCCATTCACCCGTACGCATACATAAAATCATTGTCAGGTTTACAGGTATTTTAAGAGAGGAGCCAGATCTTGTCATGTGGTCATGATAGGATGAGAGGTAAGAAAAAGGGGAAGACAGATAGTTGGGAGTAGTAGTGGAAAGTATTTTTCGCAGAAGTGATATGTGAAGTTCACTGCGCTGGTGCACTCACAGCCACGACAGCTTCTTATAATAAGGTGATATATGAGCATCATATCTCAGATTAAAATATATCATACGCAGCTGTTCAGGCTCCGGTCCAGTTTCTTGTTACTGTCGTAGGTTATTTCAGTCAACACAATGCCACAATAGTCAAGTACAGGTAGTATCAAAGAGTGAATTAATTGTATTTCAAGTTGATCAGAGAATAGTGTACAGAACCGCTTCATTGGATATAAGCATTTGCCCTTTATTACATGTGTTTATCACCTGCTGTGTCCAATGCAGGGGGTCAGTCATGTCACTGAAGTGGAGAACGGTATGATTTTATTGTTTAAAATTATTTGGTAAATGCCCTGTTGCCTGAGGGAATATAGGTTTTTACTGGTACCGGAAATTATAACTTGAGTTTTATTCGGGTTTGTAACCTCAAGTGTTAAACATTCTGGTAGATCCATATTATCAACATCAGCCAAGTATTTGCATATGGTTACCGTAATTTCAAAACCATGATTTCCTTTAAGGATTTGCCCAAGGTTTCGTGGGATATCTTCCAGTTCACACTTCACGTTCTCCATAATGTCCAGCGAATCACCAAGATGTAACCAAAGTGATTCTCAGTGTTTGAGTGATTCTGGTATGATTTGGAAATGTGTGTATTGGTAATCACCAGTTTCCTGAACCGTTTCATTGCCGAAAGAGTTCACAGCATTAATTACTTTACATTTTCTTGAAGGCTGCTTGTAAAGCATGTTAATATATGCATAATAAAAGATGAAAACATGCACGAAAAATCGGAAATTTGAAATGTGTGCAGTAATCTCAAATATATATATATATATATATGCACTATTAAACCTAATAATTCATTCAATTTCACGTTCAAACGTACTTCCTTATTGGTTTTGGAGATCTATATATCGGCAAGCAAAATAAGCATTTGCATACAAATCCCAAGTCTAGTTATAACATTACAATTTTTTTCCTAGGCATAACCAATTGAAATGAAGATAATTCAACGTATTTACTTAGCAAATGGCGTATGTACACTAAATGACTTATTTTGATTCCTCGGCATAATCTAATGCACTGATTAGAACCAGATATTAGGCACAATAAGAAATATTAACGTTTTAATCTCTTTGGATACGCGCTCCTTCACTAGTTGTAACTGAGAGCCGTGCAATCAGCCGCTAGGTTGTACCTTCTGTCAGAGCGCATACTCTGCTTCTTTACCTGCCGGAGCTGGAGGACTGCTGATTGAGCCGAATTCTGCCCACCTTTGCTCTAATGTGTCATTGTACCAATATTTTTGAAAAGATTCTGCAGAGACAGATTTGGGCTAAAGTAGAAGGAGGGATGAGAGAATAACAGTATTGCTTCGGACAAATTCCACAATCCAGTGGTATAAAAAATTAAATTTAGAAAGAGAGAAGAAAAGCGTAAAAGTGAGGGGTTGGTACTGCTCGGATCTGAGACAGCTGCGAGGAAGTCACTGACACTGACCATTAGACCAGGAGTGCTATATCAAGGCTTTTAAAAAGGGCCATTTTCTCATTAAATAAGGGCCAAATGCACAAGCCATCAGACACGTATATTTATTCTTCACGTAGATCTGTTGATATAGTTATCGATCCCCGTATGGAAATTGAAATATTTTTCCTTAGTAAGTAGACACATAATTTCAACCATACATACAAGCATGCATACATACATATATACGTACATAAATATAATTCATTATGTATTGTTATGCCTTTCAGCATTCAGTCTGCAAGCCTCCGTGAATTTACTTAACACCACCAAAATCCTTTATTTATAACTAGCTCTGTGGTCTCATTAAGTTCTCTAACTATTATCTTTAAATCATTAGAAACTGAGTCTAACCATTGTTGTCCTGGTCCCCCTCTGTTTCTCTTACCCTCCACTGACTGTAACCTCTCATTAACGCCAAGTGATAGAGTCAAATTAATCAGGGATGCTGTAATAGAAACAGCAAGGGAATGCCTAGGAACAACTGTGTGTTAAGATGGGAAAAGGCGAACATCTTGGTGGAATGATGAAGTGAGAGCAGCCCGTAAACGTAAAAAGAAGGCTTATCAGAAATGGCTCCAAACAAGGGCCAAGGCAGACAGGGATTGGTACGTAGATGAAAGAAACAGAGCGAAACAAATAGTTGTTGAATCCAAAAAGAAGTCATAGGAAGATTTTGGTAACAACCTGGAAAGGCTAGGTCAAGCAGCAGGGAAACCTTTCTGGACAGTAATAAAGAATCTTAGGAAGGCAGGGAAAAAGGAAATGAACAGTGTTTTGAGTAATTCAGGTGAACTCATATTAGATCCCAGGGAATCACTGGAGAGGTGGAGGGAATATTTCGAACATCTTCTCAATGTAAAAACAAATCATCATGGTGGTGTTGTGAACAGACAAGCTCATGGGGAGGAGGAAAATGATGTTGGTGAAATTATGCTTGAGGAAGTGGAAAGCATGGTAAATAAACTCCATTGTCATAAGGCAGCAGGAATAGATGAAATTAGACCTGAAATTGTGAAGTATAGTGGGAAGGCAGGGATGAAATGGCTTCACAGAGTAGTAAAATTAGCATGGAATGTTGGTAAGGTACCTTCAGATTGGACAAAAGCAGTGATTGCACCTATCTATATACAAGGGAACAGGAAGGATTGCAACAACTATCGAGGTATCTCACTGATTAGTATACCAGGCAAAGTATTCACTGGCATCTTGGACGGGAGGGTGCGATCAGTCGTTGAGAGGAAGTTGGATGAAAACCAGTGTGGTTTCAGACCACAGAGAGGCTGTCAGGATCAGATTTTCAGTATGCGCCAGGTAATTGAAAAATGCTACGAGAGGAATAGGCAGTTCTGTTTATGTTTCGTAGATCTGGAGAAAGCATATGACAGGGTACCGAGGGAAAAGATGTTCACCATACTGGGGGACTATGGAATAAAAGCAGATTATAAAAATCAGTCAAAGGCATTTATGTTGACAATTGGGCTTCAGTGAGAATTAATGGTAGAATGAGTTCTTGGTTCAGGGTACTTACAGGAGTTAGACAAGGCTGTAATCTTTCACCTTTGCTGTTCGTAGTTTACATGGGTCATCTGCTGAAAGGTATAAAATGGCAGGGAGGGATTCAGTTAGGTGGAAATGTAGTAAGCAGTTTGGCCTATGCTGACGACTTGGTCTTAATGGCAGACTGTGCCGAAAGCCTGCAGTCTAATATCTTGGAACTTGAAAATAGGTGCAATAAGTATGGTATGAAAATTAGCCTCTCGAAGACTAAATTGAGGTCAGTAGGTAAGAAATTCAACAGAATCGAATGTCAGATTGGTGATACAAAGCTAGAACAGGTCGATAATTTCAAGTATTTAGGTTGTGTGTTCTCCCAGGATGGCAATATAGTAAGTGAGATTGAATCAAGGTGTAGTAAAGCTAATGCAGTGAGCTCGCAGTTGCGATCAGCAGTATTCTGTAAGAAGGAAGTTAGCTCCCAGACGAAACTATCTTTACATCGGTCTGTTTTCAGACCAAGTTTTGCTTTACGGGAGCGAAAGCAGGGTGGACTCAGGATATCTTATTCATAAGTTAGAAGTAACAGACATGAAAGTAGCGAGAATGATTGCTGGTACAACCAGGTGGGAATAATGGCAGGAGGGTACCCGGAATGAGGAGATAAAGGCTAATTTAGGAATGAACTCGATGGATGAAGCTGTACGCATAAACCGGCTCCGGTAGTGGGGTCATGTGAGGCGAATGGAGGAGGATAGGTTACCTACGAGAATAATGGACCCTGTTATGGAAGGTAAGAGAAGTAGAGGGAGACCAAGACGACGATGGTTAGGCTCGGTTTCTAACGATTTAAAGATAAGAGGTTTAGAACTAAATGATGCCACAACACTAGTTGCAAATCTAGGATTATGGCGACGTTTAATAAATTCTCAGAGGCTTGCAGACTGAACGCTGAAAGGCATAACAGTCTACAATGATAATGTATGTATGTATGTTAGTTTTCATTGCAAGGGTAGTCAACCTGTCAACATAACGACAAAGAAGGAATGTCCGAATGTAAGGGAATTTATCACCACATGCAATATGAGAATTTTGTTTTTGTTTTGATTTTTGCTGGGCACCAAATATGCTTGGGATTTAATGAATGGAAACCTTAGCCATCAGCCACGTGACCTATGAGTGTCTGAGCCATCAGCCACCTTTAATCATATTTCTTTCAGGCCATCAGCTTCAGTGTCATTACATTAGGACCCTCAGCCACATTAGCAAATTTCCTTTGGTCATTAACCGCACTGATTTGTGCAATTAAGTTAAATAAGGACAGATATCGATCCATAACCCCGTCGCAGGTTATTCCGACACAATTAAGGATCTATTACGTACAAATCTTGCGTAGACTACTTTGATTGGATGACCTTAATTATATTTACAATCCAGAACTTGTATCACTTGTACTGAATTATCACGAGTCATTACGGCATAACAAGTGGACTTACATGGAAATCGATGATAAGAATTTCCAGGCCTTTCTTTGTAACTAAATTAATTTAGAGTGTTTTCTCGGATGGAATGCCCTTCAGGCAGGTAAGTTACGAATGCTGCCACAGCGTAAAATCCATTTCAGTGAACGTTTATGTAAAAGTAATAATTTGTCAATAATGTTTCTCCATCATTAAATTGAATTTAAAGGCACTTCGTTATGTTCCTTAGTCAATAAACATTGAGTCAAATGTAGCCAATATTAGGGTCCAATTATACAGTAGGAATTAGACGGTCGATTAGTAGAATCCTGCCCAATACCTTCAGCAAGTGACTAAAGATCCCACTTTGATCCTGAAGAAAGTAGCTCAGGCTGATGCTGATAGGTGGGGACGGTAGGTATCCTTCCAGGGCGGTGAAGGGTCCAGTATGTATGTATGTATGTATGTATGTATGTATGTATGTATGTATGTATGTATGTATGTATTGCACCCATAAGCGAATGCGCGTAATGAATGCATATATTAAATATTTAATAATTCACATATTAGAATACAGCAGTAGACTGGAAAAGCTTGCAGTCTCACAAAGCAACATTCAGGCGCCGTTCAGACGGCAAGAATATCCACCGGATACGACTTTAGGCACGAACGGCATATAGCTGGCCTAAGTGGTACGTCCAATAATGTTTATGATGCCGACAGGAAGTGAAAACTTTCTAGCCGGTTCCCACGGGAAATCCGCACATTGGAATTTGACCTACTTAGAAGTGCGAGGGAGAAACAAATAATACCCGTCACCCCTCGCCAGAACGTGGTTCAGCCCAAGCTACGAGGAGCGGCAAAATTTCAACCAATCACGATTTACGAAATTTAAGTGTCATGTCCTAGCGGGAATCTGTATCCAGTTTTCCGTGATTCGGTGTCGAATGTAGTAGTGGAATACGGTGTCCTAAACTGCAAATAATATTTAACGAATATTTCACGCAAATACGTGGTTAAATATTTCTCAAAAAATGAGTTTTCAACATTGTTTGGAAGAGTGGTTGCGCCCAGAGAGCGGAGTATCATGGCGGCAGAGCGCCATTTTCCCAGTGTAAATAGGCCCTATGACGCTTTTCAATTTAAAATTTAAGCTACGATCATTCCTGATAACGCAGTGCAACACTCAAAACAAACCAAATTTTGGAGTATTTAGAGTGCATTTCCGAACATTTTAACCTACGGACAAGTGGAAAATCGATCCAAGGTACCGTATCACTACGCAGCATCCCCTCCAATCGGACTATTTTGAAGTGGGGGTGTGAGAATTTACAAAAGCAGTAGCATCAGTATGGTGATACCTCAGTCCTACTTGAAATTTTAGTGCAGACAGGTGATTCTACAGTGAGTGCAGCATCAAGAGACGACTTAGCATTTGTGTGAGTAGAGACTTAGCCAAGCAAAGAACACTTAGGGAGAACTCTAAAATAATATCAGAGTTTTGGAATCAGTCAAACAATTATCCTAGCAAAATGACAGTGGTAGTTGTAATACAAACTTTTCATAAATGAACATTTAATGTAGTGAGGCTGGCTGAACAGAGACGGACAATAGGAGTTTGCTTAATCTGTATTTATACAACTTTTCTTAGCTCACAATTAGCTTGCACATCACGATTCTAGTGGAGAAGAATTATTTTGGAGGACGGTATTTTCATAAACATTTCTCCATATCTTACATGGGAACATTACAATTAAACTTGAACAGACAATAAAATGGTTATTTCATCTGAGACATTTGGGAGCAAACATTAGGTGAGCTAATTGCAGGGGAGACTTTGTTTACTAGTGGAGCTTAACGGTACAAGGACTGGTGTACACTTTCGTTTGTCAGAGAGAGGTCGATGGCTGCTATAATCCCTTGTGTAAACACGCGGTAGAAGGAGAGTGCTGAACGGAGACGACCAGGAGGAGAATCGCCAGGTAGATCTTTTCTTCCAGCGCACGTCAACTCTTCGAGAGCTATTGCACTGTAATTTATGTTTTCCTTCTTATATTGGTTAAAAGGCGTGTGAAATAATCTTACGTGTGCAACGCAAGCATGAGAATAGATCCAATTCGTGTGTATGAAGTGTCGAATAGCCTCCGCAAGATGAAGAAGTTGGAGTAGAATCATGTAGCGGGGACTGTGAGGATTTAACCCGCCTTCCAGCACAAAGGTAATGTGAGCATACTATAATCATGTAACAATTTACTTGAGGGCTATGAACAATCAGTGGTCAAATTTAGGGTAGCGATTTATGTAGGCTTAATAATTATAAATTTTACGTACCGGATGGAATAATTACATTCTTCGATGTTATTTGTGAGACCGGGACGTGAATCTAGGATTTCTGTAGATATTTTATGTCCAGTTCAAGTTCTGATTTTTTTAACTATGATATGGTGTTTTAGTGATATTTTCTTCGATTTTGTGGACGTTGACGAGTTGTTTTTGGATTTTTTTAAATAACTGCAATTATAGCGCAGCCAAATTTTTATCCACTTGGCACTATCATTTTTTTAATGATCGTTTTCATTGGTCATCTTACATGTTATTTGCGGTATTGTGTTCATTTTCGTATAATAATACTTTTTTGGTGTACGTGGTTTCACATTTTCGATAGCTGGTATTTGACAGGCAAATCTTGTGGTAACAGTCAATAAAGAAGGATAGGGAAACCATTGCAGGTCAAATCTGATAATCCATGGCATGTGCATGTGAAAATAAGGTGGAATTAATGAGCAATGAAATGGTAATACCCCTGATGATAACAATTGAAAAATGGAGAATATGAA
Source organism: Anabrus simplex (assembly GCF_040414725.1). Lineage (NCBI taxonomy): Eukaryota > Metazoa > Arthropoda > Insecta > Orthoptera > Tettigoniidae > Anabrus > Anabrus simplex. The sequence goes on from NC_090266.1 coordinate 91,751,396, forward strand.
GCTTGAGGACCATGTTGTATAATGGTGCCGTAATATGTGTATGCGTACGACACAATGTATTATTTATGATTGGCCCGTATTCAAATGAGCGAGGCTGCATTGGCAAAGAAATGCCACTTTGAGAATAATGAGATGAATGTGAATTGAGAGGTAAACAATTTAACTAGGATAGTTAAATCTTCGACGGTATATATGACATTTGAAGGTGGAAGGCATACATATTTATTATTTTTCCAGGGATGAATACATCACTCGGAAATATGCAAATCAAAGACAGAGTTGAAACATGGAACGGACTGACCAAGCAATGTGTGAGATTTTTGAAAAGCAATGATTATCATTATTGACATGTAATATTCCCAGTTAGAATCCTTGAAAGTTGTGAGAGGTCATGCCCAGACATTTACGCCTGATATCACGAGTTTGTGACTTTAAATATGTTTGATTACAGTTTTCTGCATCTGGATCTGTGCGTATTTTTATTTAAATTCTGTTAGGCAGTGATCACGTCCATTTTATTGTGATTTTCCTTATACGGTTTCTTTTTGCTTTGCGCGGATATTTTATTTTTGAGCACCGTGTTTTAAATTTTCTTCTGTAGTAACTGAAGGTACGTGAAAGGTTGTTCATGATTTAATTCATGTAAATAAGATAGGAGTAGTTAGGGTATTTTTAAATTTATTTGTTTTTCTGTTGGAGCATTGTGGTTACTCCATTGTCATGTACATGTTGTAAATAATTTCACTGTGTTAGGTTAGCAAGACCACAGATCGTTCATTGCCGATATCAAAGTAAACATTTATGCTCTATGACATCGTAAATCACAAAACCTTTGAACCCCACTACGAAAGTTAAATTAGGTAAATGGTTCGACCCTTGCTAAATAGCTGTGTCATAAGTGCCGTAAAGTACGTAGACAAGATGGAATCTGCCTTCATCGATGGTGATGCCATATAATTTTAATAATTCTCTGTGCAAATACAGACAGCGGCAAGGTAAAATAAATTAATTTGTAAAAGGGTCGAACTCATTTAATAAGGTAAAACTGAGGCACTTGGCCAATTTTGTTCTATTTCATTTGTAAAAGGATCCAGGCTATCACAGCTGGTAGTGTGTAAATTATTTAAATGAGTAACTATTCGTCATCAAGGATTTATTTGATAACTTTTCTTGGTTCAGCCAATGTTTGTTAAGTTTGTGGTTAAGAAATAGAATGGTGGTGAAATACCATGTTCATGGATTTTCTTTTACTTAACCAGGGTTTTTGTACACAATCATATTTTACAGTTGGGCAGTTATCAACTAAATTGAACTTAGTGTCATCAAGTCTAGGACATCCACTTTATGGAATCATTTAATTAATTAATTTTTTAATGTTACGCAAGTCCAGTCACTTGAGATATGATTTAAATGCAGTTCATTGTGCTTTATTCAAATGCATTATATTTTTGGATCTGTAGTCTGTTGTGGTTATGTCACGTACATAAGAGACACCAGTTCGATGGTGATGTGTATTATTAAAATTTTGTTGACCTTCAGTCGATTTCATTTTAGGCAGATGTTTTAATGTTTTGTTGAGGAGATTTTTGAATTGTAATATTTTCCAGTAACCTTCTTTATTTAATCCAATTTAACTTCATTTTATTTTACACACTTTGCCGATTGTGTTCAATAAATTATTTTATTTATTTAAATTTTATTCAGTCTTTGGGTACCGTCATTTATAGTTTAGTTTACCCCATCTTTCATTTCCTCACCCCCCCGATCGACGTGTGGCCCATCACCCGTGGGATACGAAGGACGCACCACCCTTGAGGAAGAAGAGTCTACATGAAGCGGTAGGTATTTTAAAATGTCATTATTTACAGGAGCAGCCGGCGCGCATTTCAAGATAGAAGACCACCGCATTTGGGTGCCTTTACAAGGGCACAGTATGTATGTATGTATGTATGTATGTATATATGTATGTATGTATGTATGTATGTATGTATATATGTATGTATGTATGTATGTATGTATGTATGTATGTATGTATGTATGCAAATACTGGCGAGAAATCACCCTTCTTTCGGTACCTGGTAAAGTATACCCGATCGTTCTAACGTTTGGAAAAAGCAGTTGATAAACTTTTCCGACAGGAACAGGATGAATTTCGTCATGGCGGCTCATGTCCCGAACAATTCTTCACGCTGCGTAATATTATCGAGCAGTATATTGATTTTCGAAAACCAGTTACTGTTCATTTTATAGCTTTTAAGAAAGCGTTTTACATCATACATCGCAGTTCGTTGTGAAACATCGTAAAAAGCTATCACGGATAGATTTATCAACGTCTTCAGAATCCTGAATCATAACAGCATGTGTTGTGTGGGGAGCGGTTGTGGGATAACGAACTTCATCATCGATACAGTTATCAGACAAGGATGTATTTTAATGGTGTTTCTCCTCATCATCGATTTGGTTATGCGGAAGGCGCTGAATGAACCAAGCGCTAGAATGTCGTGGAATGACCACATGCAGCTCACTGTCCTCCATTTTGCCACCGACGCACAGTGTGTTAGTTTAGCAATCTAGGTGGGAATAACAATTTTCCAACAACGAGCAAATAACTGCTGCATGTTATATTCTGAAAATAAAATGTCCAGTGTCTGAGAACAGAGGTCTATTGCCTTGAAGGTCAGAGAGGTTGCGAAACTGAATGTCCGAACTCGCTACAACTTGCAACTGCCGCGTATCATTCGGAGCGCTGTTTAACTAATGAAGGTTATCTACACAGATTTCACTTATCTGTAGTTTGTTTGGTGTTAAAAAAATTCTCTGTCGACACGTAGAGCCTTATGAAAAGGTAAGTAATTTTTATTTAGGTTATTAGTCAGTATTCAAATTCATCTAAGATTTCAAAATAGTACTTAGAGCCAGTAACTTTCAGTTCCAAAAACAAAAATAAGTACTGCGCCTAGTCGCGCACTCATTTTTCCGGTTTTTTGTGTATAACGGCCTCAATTCTTCGTAAGGCCCTTTTTTGAGCTATGGCTGGAAAGTCATACTTGTTTGTGTGTCCTTAAATTGTTTCTGTTTACTGATATTGTATTATTTTCGAAAAATGTACGTAAATGTTTTACATATCTCGTTTATATTTTTGTCATTAGCTATATAAATTTGTCATAGGTGAGAACGCACTTTAATGCTTTAAATGTAATAAATCTTCTATATTTTCTCATAATTGTGTTTTATTATTGTAACCTGTACTAAAAACAAAATTAAGTGTTATTTTAGTTTTGAGAATTTTTCATCTACATTGCCAAAATACCACAGTGTGCGACGTCGCATTGCTAGCAGAAACCAGTACCTCTCTACAAGACATGAATGTCGTTCAGATTAGAAAAAGAAGCTGGAACACATGAACTACGTATTAGTGCTGATAAAGCAAAGACCATGTCGATTGGTAATGGTGCTACTATCCCTCAGATCACCGTTGGGCAGCAGCCGTTCGAACAAGTGAAACAATTTACTTGCCAAGGTAGCCGCTTATCGCAAGCTAGCGATGTAGATGTACATGTCCGCTACAGAACTGCCGCACCCTCAGCAGTCTTTCAATGGTTTCGACTCATCTGATCCACTTCAACGGTCAATTAAGAAATCAAACTCAAACTTTGTAAAACACTCGTCAAGCCAACAGCGATCACGGCGCAGACAGCATGGAAATTCAACGCATTCCACCAATGATGGCGTGTCTGTGTCATCACCAATGAGGGAATTTTGCGACAGATTTGCCGAAACAAATTGCGAGATACTGTGGCAGAACGTCGAATACGCCTAGCCGGCCATATCCTCCATTTACCAGACAGCCGAATCTCGAAGAACGCTGTGCGATGGGAGCCACCAGGTTGCTGGCGGAAGCCGGCAGACTTGCAAAACGTGGCGTCAAAACAGTCAAGGAAGACCTACGAATAGTCAACATCATGTGGGACGATATCGAGAACGCCGCCACAAATAGGACTCGTTGGCTGAAGGTAGCTGCCGTATGCGCTTCGCGTGGAAGGAACCAGTGATGATGAAGATGATGTATTATGCATGTATGTATTTATGTATGTACGTACGTATGTATGTATGTATGTATGTATGTATGTATGTATGTATGTATGTATGTATGTATGTATGTATGTATTGTAACCGTCCAGGCTTCTCCAGCCCTACTAATTTAATATAATATCATTTTACGCGATATCATTTGAAATCAAGTTTATCCGCAATCGGCAATTATTCGTAATAACATATTTATTCAACGTCAATCATTTGTAATCAAGGCATTTTGGAATCATATTGTATATATGATAACATCGTTTTATTATTTAAATTCTTATATTATGTAGGATAGGAATTCATTATGTTGTAAATACGGTCAATATGTTGAGACATAGTTGTTTTCATTTCATCTCATATTTGTGTATACGGAGGGTTATTCTTGAAGCTGGGGATTTTGCGTGACTCATGGGTTTGGGGAAGGCAGTAAACAGCGACACGCGCGCGACGCTTGCATACCAGCAGAGTACATCATCGCCACGCCTACTGACTCGGCAAGGAAGAAGAGAAGGGGAGATGATCATGCAATCTACGAATTAGATGTTTCGTTATATAGAGATCTGTGATTAAGCTGTTACCAAGAGTGGGAGAGCCCGGTGATATTATCAAGTGCGGAGCGAGATACATACGGAGACTCCATCACTACTACTTCTACTGTGAACATCTACTTTGAAAGACGTTATTTGATTTTTGAAACAGTGTGTGGTCGCTCCGCGACATAGTTATTTTTGTACAATGTGTTATCGCTTCGATACAGTACTTAGGTGCGGTAACGTTATCGGATCTGCGTGAGACGAAACACGCTTACGGCTTGTGTTATTTTCAGTAAATATTCTGGACGAAGAACTATGTTTAGTTCAAGTCTACGGAATTTGGTACAAGTCTGTACCGTATAAATAGTATAGCTCAGTTGGATTGAGATTTCTACTAATATGGAAAATTCATATCTCTGAATTTTCTCCTCATACGATCAACGCTGATCAGTTTTTACAAGTATAGGGCCAATGTCTAATTTAAAGACTAGGCAATTAGGGAGTGTTAGACCAGATAGCCCGTACCATATCAGAGAAGGAAGGATGGATGTCATTGGAACAAATTCTACATCGAGAAGAAGAGAACGAGTAACCACGGAAACCAGATGACTTCAACGGAAGCTGCAATTGGTGAGCTTCAATTAGATAAAGCAAGCAATAGTAAATTCAGTAAATTAAATTATAAATTCCTCCACGCTTTAAGGAACTTTTCCGATTCATCTAATTTTTTTGTGTAATAAATTCATTTGTATTTTATATTGCGTTAATTTTCTTTCTTAAGCGATACTTAATGGTTAATTATTTAAAATCCTACCCCTGTGATTTAAGTATAAGTCTCTATGCTAGTAAATATAAATTTTGGTTTACAGTTTTGTTTAAAACAGTAACCCTGGCGCCCAAACATCACATAGAGAAATGGGAAACCATGGAATGTTAATTGTTTCTATTTGCGTGGCAATTTGCGGGCAAGCCACAAATAGTTTATTTGATATTCATGTGTCCCAAGATAATAACTTTCATCTCCCCAAGTGTTTTGATGAGGGGTTGAAAAGTTACAGTATGTATGTATGTATGTATGTATGTATGTATGTATGTATGTATGTATGTATGTATGTATGTATGTATTCTAATAGGCAACTTACCGAGCTCGATAGCTGAAGTCGTTTAAGTGCGGCCAGTATCCAGTAATCGGGAGATAGTGGGTTCGAACCCCACTGTCGGCAGCCCTGAAGATGGTTTTCCGTGGTTTCCCATTTTCACACCAGGCAAATGCCGGGGCTGTACCTTCATTAAGTCCACGGCTGATTCCTTCCACTTCCTAGACCTTTCCTATCCCATGGTCGCCATAAGACATATCTGTGTCGGTGCGACGTAAAACAAATAGCAAAAAAAAAAAAAGGCAACTTCTTATTTCTCCAGACTGAGTGTCAGAATAATAGTTATTTGAATTACTGATACTACCGTTAATATTACAATGAGATAAGCACACATCTATCTCAAAATCCTGACAGTGCATTTCCCCTTCTTCAATTTATGAACTTTGAGTGTGGACACGATTAACTGTAGCTGATTTCCATTAAGTGTAGGCTCCAACTGAAATTTAGAACTGTTCCAATAGTCTAATATATATAATACATTTCCAGCAAGCATTCTTGGTTTTCTGTTATCATTTTCAGGAAAATTCTACCAAACATCCTATTAAATTCTGGCAACAATTCATTGCCCCTGCTCTGAATAAAGACATAATATTTTGAGCTACTTTACTTACAACTGCATTAGCTTCAAAATCACGATGTCAGCATTTCCTGTACAACCTCATGATAGTAAATCGCAATAGGGAAATGCTTGCTCTGCACAGAGTTTTTAGATAAACATAATTTATTACATTAAATGATTTATAACGAGTCTTTAGATGATATCACATATAGTTAAAACTTCACATATTCACATTTGAAGATTTATTGATTCATATAATTATATATTGGCGAATATATTCGTCTTCGTGAATACTTTCAAGCTGTACAACTGATGATCCACTAAACATTGGATACCTCGTTTACGATGGTTCCATTGGTTCTGCTGGATTGAGCGGTTCGGTCTGTTAACCCTGATCACTTCGTTCCTCTCGTTCAGTCGCTTCCGCTTGTTCCGCTGATTCCGCCCGTTCCAACGGTTGCATGGGTTCGGTCTGCTGACCCTGATCCCTTCGGTACACTCCTTCGGTTGCTTCTGTTCTTTCCGCCTGTTCCAACGGTTCTGCCGGTTCCGCCAATTCCGCCGGTTCCATCGGTTCCTCCTGTACCAGACCTCCTCTGTGGAGAGACAAAGATGTTTATTTACATGTGTTTAAGTGTCAACTAATGTGCCCTATAAAAGGCAAAAATGTTGGACAATCTATGCACGAAATTCGTACAGTGGCTTTAGGGATGCCTCAATTGATGGATAACAGAATTTTAGATTTATGTACCATATATTAGCTGAATATTTAACCACCAACTGAATGTACAGGAAATTTACTCAAGATAATACTATGGAAATCATTGACCATTTTAAGCGTGAAGAAAATTAAAACACTAAGTGGCAATGTAAGTTATTGGTATGGCAACGATACTTGATACCTAAAAATCGTCCAAATAATCAAGCGCATATAACTTAAAAATTGCAATATATGATTAAAAATAACTAAATACGACTGAAAGTGTATTATCCATGGGCCGTTTTATATTTAAAATCACAACTGCTAAATTGATTATTATTATTATTATTATTATTATTACTATTATTATTATTATTGTTGTTATTATTATTATTATTATTAATGTACCGGGCGGTACACCTCCACGCCGCAAATTCAAATATTGCGCCAGTTGAAACCTCTCTACAGCCTGAACTTTAACAAACTGGAATGAACTTTCTTGAAGAAATATTGTATTCCTAAGTTTTATTTTTACTGTTTCTCGGAAGATGTCACTACTGTAAATTTGGTAATCTTGAAGTGTTCTGAACTGTGTCTATTTTGATTTGTGTTTGTTTGCTCCGTATCAAGAAGTTTGAACATTCTCTAACAAATGTCGCTACCCAAAACTATGGTAACACACTCTGGTGCAATGGAATGAACTTTCTTGAAGAAATATTGTATTCCTAAGTTTTATTTTTACTAAATTTTGTTCTGTGGTTTGTGGGTTGGCAATATAAATCCTTTCCTTCCGCCAGTTTTGAAATTAGCCAATCATAAATTTCCCACCAATAAGGTGTTTCTTCATCGTCTTGTGTATTAGTTTTGTTGGTAGCCAATAAAGTTTGTGGGCGGGTTGTTATCATTCATGAAAGGTCTCGAATGTTCCACGAGGGTATATAAACTGCTGATTTTCTTGTCTCGGTGCCACTTCAGTAACATCTTTCTCAGTGTGTGAATGTATAGCAGGGGGCGGGAAGCGCCTCTTTCTTCAAGCAGCAGTTCATCTACAAGGTAATGGCCTGTTAACATCTTCATTACGTGCTAGCTCAGCAGTCTACTCTCGGGGAGGGTTCGAAACATTTAATATGTAACCAATTCCTCTAAAATGTAAATTAACTTTTCTGTGTATGTAAAAACTTCATATCTCTTTTACTGTAAAGCGGGGATAGTGAGTGCCTCACCCTCTCGAACTCCCCTTCATTTTGAAATTGAGGTGACTACGTTTTCAAAACCGTTTCTTCTCCTCCTTATGCATTAAAGTTTTCTCATACGTGTCACCTCCCTAGCTTGGGATTAGCCCCTGTATATCTGCCTAGAGCCACTTAGGTTTTAAAAAGTGTAGTAGGAGTGCAAACTACGCCTCCAGTCAATTTGGTATTTTGGGCCATGTAATTAACCTGTTTCTTTTCTGAGTAGGCCCAGTAGGTTGGGTAAATGATACCCCTGTGTAAATTTGTAAGTTGTGCCTGCAGGCAAGCGATTGTAAAAGTCGAGGATGCCTTAAATAGGCGTGAGTAACTGGGAGCCTGTTCGCTCGTTTCAGATTAGGTTTTGAGTGCATCTTGAAGGCCGGAATGTATTTGGTGAGAGTAAGTGCTCTTTGATTTCAGGGGAATTCTTCCCCAGGTGGTCTGGTTGCATATTGGTAATGTGGAGCTTGGAGCTCATTAATTATTCCCCCGGGGCTTGAACACCAGCAAATGTAATTTCTTAACTTGTTTTCCTGCTACTTGGTACCTGTTACTCTGTTGTTGTTATTTGTTGATTTTGAAAAGAAAATATAACCTTTGTTAAAGTTTTAAATTAACTTTAATTTTGTAGTTGAGACCTATTCCAGCCCGCACCTTCTTTCACCTCTGCTGTTCCACAGACACCTCGGAACAAGTGGTAGCAGAGCGTGGTTGAATGGGTCTCAAATTGCCCCGTTTGACTTGCTTTGTTTCGAACTCTAACAATTTTTTCAGTTGCCGGCATTTTTTTTATTTTTCTAAAATTTTTCTGTCGTCATGTCCGGCCCTCGCGACGTCCTCCATCCAGGCTATTTGCGCAAGGAGGAATTGATCTATGAATTGACAATTGGAAATGTGTAATCTGGAGGCACGGTTGCAGTAGATTCCAATAAGCTTAAAGAGTCCCTGGATTTGCCTATTTCCATCCCCACTGTGGGAGAGAAAGAGATTGACGATGCTCTCTCCACGATCACTGACAATACTACTGAGCTAGCATCTGTAGTTAGTTTTTTGAAGTAAGTGGCCATCTCCTAATCAACTCAAAAGAGTACAAGCCATATTATACCACTTTTATAATAGGGTATGTGATCTCTTGTCCCTGAAGTTAAATAACCTTCAGGGTAAGGAAGCTAGTGCTGTTGCCGAAAACTTGTCTAAAATGTCTAGTAAAGTTAGCCATTTGTTATCTGGATCTGCTATTCCAGAAACCGACCAGCCTATGGTAGTAAATATCGTAAGGTGGGGAGGATTCCTCTAAAGAGGAAGGAGGTAGTACTGCGGAGGCTACCCAACGAACATCTGCCCCATTAGAAACTGAGTCCGATCGTCGCACGTCCATTCCACCCTTCGTGTTAAATAATGCACCTTCTGAATCTGCTTCTCCGCCACTTAGGCCCCTTCTTACTACGTCCCCGGGGTTCAGCAGTTTGCCCCATCCTTTAGCAACGTTGCTCAGGGGTATTTCTAAGTGTTCTGTTAACTCTACCAGTGACGTTATTTCATTCTTAAGGTTCTTAATTGAGTTTCAGGATCATGCCCTTGTTTTTTCTCTTTCTCCGTATCAAATTTTGCAGATCATTTATCCCTATGTAACTGGGGTTCTATCAGACAAAATAGTTAGAGCAATCGCTGAACAGTCATCCATAGAAGACTTCCATGCCCATCTGTTGGCAAATTTTATCCCCGCTCGAGCTAGATCATCGCTCATTCAAAAGTACTACTACCGAGTACAACGGTTGGATGAAAATTTGGCAGACTTCATCCAAGACATTAAGTTCTACACTAGGGTATTTGCTCTACATTTCCCTGAAGATCAAATTGTACAGCCCATTGTGGAAGGCATTTCCCCAGCATACAGGTCATACTTGTGCTTTGCGTCGCGTCCGCAAACTTTTGCCGAGTTAGAGGCTATGGCTGTCTCAGCGGAAGGAGTTAGATACGCCGTTACCTTGCGTGTCGCGAAAGAACCCCTCCATCCTCTAGTAATTTTCGGCCTCCACCTCGCCGAACCGTCACTGCCCGTAAATGTTATGCATGTGGGTCGCCTGACCATCTTCGGAACAAGTGTCCATTAATTAAATCTAGTGGGACAAGGAATGGAACAGGGTAATCCCAAGGCTGTTTTAAATGCGGCGCGTTTTCACATATTGCCAAGAACTGCCCTAATGCTAACAGCACTCCCTCCTGCTCAACTTCGGGTGCAATTTCCACCAACAATCAAAAATGACTAGTGGCTCCGGCTGAGTCGGTAGATTCATCCTTTCAAGGCTCAGCACAAGTTAAATCTGACGAAAATGCAGGAAAAAGGCAGAACTATTCTACATTCCCATTTGAATGTCCCAGAGAATGTCTTAGGATTGCATCGGATTCACCCGCACCTGTTCCCTTCCTCAAAATTGAATTAAATAATGAACCTGTAACATCTCTATTAGATTCAGGCAGTGTTTGTTCCATTATTTCGGATGAATGGTATTCCAAATTAAAATCTATTTGTAAACTTCCTGATTTTTGTTCGTCTTCGGTTCAGTATGTTTCGGCCAACTCATCTCCATTAGAAATTTTAGGTTCTCTGTATGCCAAGATCCGCATTTTGAAATTCACTTGGAAAATAAAACTGTTTGTGGCTAAGCACTTGTCTTGCCCCATTATATTGGGAGCTGATTTCATGTCTCATACCGGTCTAGTGCTCGACCTTCAGAGCAAGTCGTGCACTTTCAAATTTGATAGTAATTCCAAAATCCCTTTGTTAAAATGTAGTTCTGTAACATGTTCATCTATTTCGCCTACCCAGCATGAGATGTTGTTAGACCTTAGACATCTACCTGAGGAGCAGGCAGAGAGTATTCGTAAGTTATGTCAGTCGTTTCCAGAGGTTTTCTCTGATACTCTTGGTGTTACTGACCTTATCGAATATAAGATTGAGGTTACGGATTCAATTCCCGTACGGTTTCCACCTTATAGGCTGTCTCCTCCTAAAATGAAGGCTTTGAAGGGAATCATTGATCAGATGCTAAAAGATGGTATTATTCGGCCCTCTAGTCGGCGTATTCTTCGCCTATTTTTCTAGTCCCGAAACCCCAAGGTGGCTTCAGGCCTGTGATTGATTATAGGGCTCTCAATCGGAAGGTGGTGTTACAATCCGTGCCCCTTCCAGACCTTCACTCTTGTTTTTCTTGGATTCGTAAAGCTAAGTTCTTCACCATCTTAGATCTTAATCAGGCGTATAATCGGATACCGCTTGCAGAGGAATCTAAACAACTGACAGCGTTTGCCACGGATAGGAACTTGTACGAATACAACCGCGTGCCTTTCGTGCTCCCCACGGGAGCAGCTGTGCTTGCAAGACTGCTAGATAGGGTCTTCTCCGACATCAAATTTGAGTACTTGTATCATTATCTTGATGATGTCGTCGTGTTTTCTGAGACCTTTGAAGAACACCTTGATCATCTGAAAGAGGTCCTAAGTCGCCTTCGTAAGGCAGGGTTAACGGTGAAGTTGTAAAAGGTTGCATTCGCTAAGCCCTCCATGTCGTTTCTAGGGCATATTGTGTCGCCCGATGGTGTCGCTGTAGATCATTCTAGAACACAGGCCATCCGTGACTTCAAACCTCCCAAAGACATCAAAGGTATTGCCAGGTTCATTGGTATGGTGAATTTCTTCAGGAAAGTTATCCCAAATTTCGCCAATAGAGCGGCGCCCTTGAACTTACTTCGTAGGAAAGGCGTCAAATTTGATTGGGGACCTCCTCAACAAGCCGCTTTTGAAGATCTCAAATTAGCTCTGTGTAATGCCCCTGTTCTGGCTATGCCGGATTTCTCGAAGAAATTCATCGTCCAAACCGACGCGTCGTCGTCGGCTGTGGCTGCGGTCCTTCTTCAAGAGACTGAACTAGGGAGGCGACCCATCGCCTATGCATCTAGGACACTTTCGGCTCAAGAAGCCAAGTATTCCATCTATGAACTGGAGGGTTTAGCTGTCTTATTTGCGCTAGAAAAGTTCCGCCTCTATCTGGAACATGTCAAGTTCGACTTGGAGACTGATAATCAAGCCTTAAGCTGGGTCTTAGGTAGGCCGCGTCGTACTAGTCGCATAGCCCGGTGGGCCATCCGAATTTCTGCCTTCCAATTTGACGTTAGGCATATCAGAGGTACTGAAAATGTGGCAGACGGACTAAGCCGCATGTTTTCCAATGATGTAGGGACCCATGACCTGGATGATAGTTCTTCACCTCCCGAGTCCATACGACCTGAGGTTAATGCCATTTTAACTGATGCTCCTATGTTGTTTAGGGATCTTGAGAAATATCAACGTGAAGATCCGACGCTGGCCCCTATCATGGAAACCCTTTCTTCTGGGGAACATGTTGACCCTTATATGCTGAGGAATGGTGTTTTATGTTGCCCGTCGAGGCATGATAATAAGATGAAGGTGGTGGTTCCAGCTGTTCTTGTGCCCATGATCTTCAAGTACTATCATGAGACCCCATTAGGGGGGCATTTAGGTATTTTCAAAACCCGTGAAAAGATCCGGGAGATGTTCATTGGAAAGGTATGGACGGTGAAATTCGTGAACTAGTTAAAGCTTGTAAATCTTGTTGGCTTAGTAAACCCACCATGTCCACTAAGCAAGGGCTTTTGTCTTCTCATCTAGCGTCGCGCCTCATGGAACGTCTTTACATCGACTACGTAGGACCCTTCCCTCAGTCAAAGGGGAACGCCAACAAATTCATTTTGGTGTGTGTAGACGGTTTCACAAGATTTTCCTGGTTATTTCCGACTAAGCTGGCTACCGCTCAGTCCACTATTTCTTGTTTAAATTCCATTTTTGCTTCGTTCGGTCGGTGTCAATATATTGTGTCTGATAATGCTAAAGCCTTTACCTCTAATCTCTTTCGTAAATTCTGTTTTGATCTATCTATCTCTCATGTAACAACTTCTGCTTACTATCCTCAACCATCTCTGGCTGAAAGGGTCAATCGTAACCTGAGGTCGGCTCTTATTGCCTATCATCACGACGATCATTCTAGGTGGGACACGTCCCTGCATTGGTTAGCTTTTGCTTTGAATTCGGCGGTTCATGAGTCTCATAAGTGTACTCCAGCTTCTTTGATGTTTAAGTTTGTTCCCAACACGCCGCTCTCTAACCTTTGGTCTCTTAACGATATTCTACCTGAGACAATAGATCCTGATAACATTAAAGATCTTTGGAAGAAGGCTAAGGCCAATCTTAAAATGTCTCATGAAAAGGTTAGGGAAAGAAATGATCGTGGACGGAGACCCACCCATTTGAAGTTAGGCGACCAAGTTATGGTCAAGAATTTTGTTCCCGCGGGCAAGCTTGCCCCCAGATTTCATGGGCCATGTATCATCTTAGATTTCCTTATCCCGGTGACGTTGTTACTAAGCAATCCAGCCACCGAGAGGATATTTAGGGTTGACCTATCGCAGGTGAAACCTGTGTAATTTCCGGGCTAACCTTGTCTTTATAATTTTGTAAGAATTCTGAAGGTTATATTTTTTTGGTTTCATTTTAAGGCCTTCTGCCCCTTATACCTTTTTCATTTGGTTGAATCTGCCTTGTATCAATGTTGTGAAACCCCCTCCAAGGGTACTCTGCTGTCCTCTCCATACGGCCATTACCACGCTCCCGTCTCCTGCTAAACCACACCAGTGGCTAATTAAAATGAAATAAAAACTTCCACGCCGCTGGCCCCTCAACCTTCACCACAAAAACTGTACCCTAAAACCATTACGGTCCAACAAATTCTGCCGCCGAGATCTTAAAGTTTCAGTGCCCCCGCAGCCGTGCGGCGCCGTACCGCCACTGAGGTGGGGTACGTGCCCGCTCCACTCCAGTGAGGTCAACCAGTGTACGGCGAGTCGGAGTCCTCCTTCGGGCCAAGGCTGATGTGTGGCGCACCACCTGCAAACTGCCCGCGGACTGTAAACAATCGTCGCGTGTGCGGCGTGCTTCACCACCACTACCCCTCTCATAGTAGCGGGAGAGGTGTATCTCAGTGTACTTGAGGGGTCCGAGCGGCCTCCTCTGGACACTAGCAGCGGCGGCTGCTATTGCCGTCAAATTTAATCAACAACTAATGTACTTATTCAGCAACATGGACATTCCATATCCACAATTACGGCGTTTTGGGATTCAACATAAACATCTGGTGAAAAAAAAATTTTTTTCTTCCAAGTATTAAAGTTTTCCTTTGGAATTCAACTACTACAACCATAGAGACCTTTCATCAAAAACTACTACAAAGAAATTCCAAAACTGGATTTTATTTAATCCCACTTATATCAAACTAACTTCTGTGACCTTCGACAATTGAAAAGTTATATTTTTTTCTTCTAAATTCTTCAACTCCGCAGCAAAAACTTGGACTTTTTTAAAACAATTTTTTTGTTTTCTTTTGTGTCACCACTTGGAAGGACTTTTGGTGGGGGGGGGGAGGTCTGTACCGGGCGGTACATCTCCACGCCGCAAATTCAAATATTGCGCCAGTTGAAACCTCTCTACAGCCTGAACATTAACAAACTGTATTAACTCAACGGTTTCTCGGAAGATGTCACTACTGTAAATTTGGTAATCTTGAAGTGTTCTGAACTGTGTCTATTTTGATTTGTGTTTGTTTGCTCCGTATCGAGAAGTTTGAACATTCTCTAACAAATGTCGCTACCCAAAACTATGGTAACACACTCTGGTGCAATGGAATGAACTTTCTTGAAGAAATATTGTATTCTTAAGTTTTATTTTAACTAAATTTTGTTCTGTGGTTTGTGGGTTGGCAATATAAATCCTTTCCTTCCGTCAGTTTTGAAATTAGCCAATCATAAATTTCCCACCAATAAGGTGTTTCTTCATCGTCTTGTGTATTAGTTTTGTTGGTAGCCAATAAAGTTTGTGGGCGGGTTGTTATCATTCATGAAAGGTCTCGAATGTTCCACGAGGGTATATAAACTGCTGATTTTCTTGTCTCGGTGCCACTTCAGTAACATCTTTCTCAGTGTGTGAATATATAGCAGGGGGCGGGAAGCGCCTCTTTCTTCAAGCAGCAGTTCATCTACAAGGTAATGGCCTGTTAACATCTTCATTTCGTGCTAGCTCAGCAGTCTACTCTCGGGGAGGGTTCGAAACATTTAATATGTAACCAATTCCTCTAAAATGTAAATTAACTTTTCTGTGTATGTAAAAACTTCATATCTCTTTTACTGTAAAGTGGGGATAGAGAGTGCTTCACCCTCTCGAACTCCCCTTCATTTTGAAATTGAGGTGACTACGTTTTCATAACCGTTTCTTCTCTTCCTTATGCATTAAAGTTTTCTCATACGTGTCACCTCCCTAGCTTGGGATTAGCCCCTATATATCGGCCTAGAGCCACTTAGGTTTTAAAAAGTGTAGTAGGAGTGCAAACTACGCCTCCAGTCAATTTGGTACTTTGGGCCATGTAATTAACCTGTTTCTTTTCTGAGTCGGCCCAGTAGGTTGGGTACATGATATCCCTGTGTAAATTTGTAAGTTGTGCCTGCAGGCAAGCGATTGTAAAAGTCGAGGATGCCTTAAATAGGCGTGAGTAACTGGGAGCCTGTTCGCTCGTTTCAGATTAGGTTTTGAGTGCACCTTGAAGGCCGGAATGTATTTGGTGAGAGCAAGTGCTCTTTGATTTCAGGGGAATTCTTCCCCAGGTGGTCTGGTTGCATATTGGTAATGTGGAGCTTGGAGCTCATTAATAATTCCCCCGGGGCTTGAACTCCAGCAAATGTAATTTCTTAACTTGTTTTCCTGCTACTTGGTACCTGTTACTCTGTTGTTGTTATTTGTTGATTTTGAAAAGAAAATATAACCTTTGTTGAAGTTTTAAATTAACTTTAATTTTGTAGTTGAGACCTATTCCAGCCCGCACCTTCTTTCACCTCTGCTGTTCCACAGACACCTCGGAACAATTATTATTATTATTATTATTATTATTATTATTATTATTATTATTATTATTATTATTATTATTATTATTATTATTATTATTATTATTATTATTATTATTATTACATATATAATTCGCTGGGGCCATCAAGGACCACGTTAAGTCTTGTTGCATTTGACACTGCACTTGGCCTTCTTTAGAGCCCAAATTTCCCTCATTCTTTGTGAGTGGGCCTGCTTACGCTCCTCTGTCCAAGGGGCACCGTGTCTTCTCTTCGGTTGCTCGTTTCGGTTTAGCCCGTTCGTCAATATATTCTTGCGGAAGAGATCTCTGTTAAGGGCGTCTTCAGCTGTGATATGTAGCGTTTGCAGGTCTTCTTTGGTATTTCTAAACCAGGGAATTGTGGTTTTGGGGTTTGAATAAAAAAAGTGAAAGATTTCTTTAGTTAACTTTCTTCCGTGCATTCTTTTCAGATGACCGTAAAATCGTGCCCGTCTTTTTCTGATTGTGTCAGTAATTTTCTCTATTTTGCTGTAGACTTCCTTGTTGGATCTCTTTTGATGGATTCCATTTTTGTACTTTGATCCCAAGATTCCTCTCACACTTTTGCGTTCTCTTTTCTCCAGTTCTTCAAGGAGTCCTTGTTGGCATTTAGAGACAGGGTTTCGGCTGCATATAGAACTACTGGCTTCAGAACTGTTTCATAGTGACGTATCTTGGTGTTTTGGGAAAGGCATTTTTTGTTGTAGATTGTGCGGGATGTTTGGTAGGCTATTTCCAGTGTGCGTACTCGCTCCTGAAGTGCTTCTTTGTCCAGTCCATTTTTCATGATGATCTCACCCAGGTATTTGAATTTGTCTACTCGGGTGATGTCCCCGTATTTTGTATGGAGTTTTGGTGGAGCCTCTTTGATGTTAGTCATTACTTCTGTTTTCTCAAACGATATCTGCAAACCAGTTTGTTCGGCAATTTCCTTTAAAATTTCAACTTGAGCTCTAGCGGTTTCTATGTCGTTTGAGAGAACAGCAATATTATCGGCAAATGCTAAGCAGTCTGTTGCGATCCCCTTGGATTTGGTTCCTATTCTCAATGGACTGTAGTTGGTTTCCTGTAATCTCACCCGCCAGGTTCTGATGATCTTTTCAAGAACACAGTTGAAGAGTATCGGGGATAGCCCATCACCTTGTCGGACTCCTGTTTTGATGTCAAAGGAATGCGAGAGACATCCGTGGAATTTCACCTTGGATTTTGTATCGGTCAGGGTGGCTCTAATTAATGCCAGCAGTTTCAAATCAACTCCAAATTCATTTAAGATGTTTAGCAGGACTTCGCGGTCAATGGAGTCGTACGCTTTCTTGAAGTCCACAAAGAGAGACACATACCGCGTGGATCTTAGTGTAGAATATCTGATGATTGTTTTGAGATTTTGGATCTGTTCAGCTGTTGAGCGACCTTTTCTGAACCCTCCTTGGTATTCACCTATTTGATGTTCGATTTGTGCTTCCAAACGCTCCTGGATGGCAAGTGATAGAATTTTGCAAGTCACGGGTAGCAAAGATATTCCTCCGTAGTTGTTGATGTTCTTCATGCTGCCTTTTTTGTGTAGTGGATGGATCAAAGCTATTTTCCAATTTTCGGGTTGGGTCTCCTTGTTCCAAATTTCTTCTATTTGCTTTTGCAAGATATTGAGTGATTCCTCTGGGGCATATTTCCATAGTTCTGCTACTACTGAGTCTTCACCCGGCGCTTTGTTATTTTTGAGACGGGCAATGTGACGCTTGATTTCATCTCTGTCGGGTGGTCTGGAATCTGGGTACCTGAGTAAGGGTTCCTTGGTCTCAATGGCGCTTTGCGGTTTAGAGCAATTAAGTAAATAATTGAAGTAATCTGCCAGAATACGGCGATTTTCTTCATTTGACGTCGCCAGTGTGCCGTCCTTTCGCTCAAAGCATAGAGATGGTGGTTTATAGCCAGTGGGTTTGCGTTTGAAGGCTCTGTAGTACTCTCTGCTTTCATTCTTCCTAAAGTTTTGTTCTATCTTTTCAATGAGAGATTTTTCGTATTTACGTTTCTCAGTTCTGAACACCCTAGCTGCTTGGGCACGTTGGGTTTTATAGGTTTCCCAATCATTTTCTGATTTCGTAGAGTAGTACTGTTTCCATGCATTGAGTGTTTCTTGGAGGACTGATTCGCAGGTACCATTCCACCAGGCATGCTTTTTGCTTCTCTTGATTTCTGCAACGTCTTTGGCAGCCTCAACAAGGAGACTTTTGACGTTGTTAAAGTCACAGTCATTTGGTCTAGACTTCTCCTGGAACTCCTCGACCCTTTGCCGAAGTTTATCGTAGTCGAAGCGTGTGATCTGTTTGGTTGTCTTCCTTGTGTTTGCGGGAATTGGTTTGAATTTGATAAGAGACATATAATGATCTGAGGCCACATTGATGCCTTTCTTTACCTTCACATTCATAATCTCAGGGCTGTTTCTCCTGGAGATTGCAACGTGATCAATTTGGAACTCTCCGAGAGCTTGGACGGGAGAACGCCAAGTCATTTGCTTTCTGGGTAGATGGCGAAAGTGGGTCGACATGACCTGCAGGTTGTGATTTTTGCAAATGGACACCAGTCTTTTGCCGTTGGGATTGGTTCTTTTGTGAGCAGGGTAATTTCCTATAACTTTCTTGTACTTCTGCTCACGACCTAGTTGGGCATTGAAGTCACCCAAAAGAAGCTTGACATGGTGTTTGGGGATTTTGTTTAATTTTTCATCCAGTAGGTCCCAGAAATTATCAACTTCGTCTGGATCAGACTTGTTCTTATCGTTTGTAGGAGCATGTGCGTTAACTAGGGCGTAGGTTTTGTTCGCGCATTTAATTGTGAGTATAGACAATCTGTCATTCACAGGTTCGAAATTTGCAACCAATTTAAGGATCTTGGTTCTAACAGCAAACGCGGTTCCAGGCATCACAGCTCCATTGAGGATTCCTCTTTGCGCTTTGCTCTTGAAAAATCGGTAGCCTTCGGATTCAAAAATCTCTTCATCTGGGTACCTTGTTTCCTGTAGGGCCATTATGGATATCTGATTTTCGTGAAGAGCTTTGGTGAGGGTTTTCAGCTTGCCAGTTTGTGTAAGTGAATTTATGTTGAAAGTTGCTAGAAAGGTTTTAGATTTTGGCCTGAGTTTTTGACCCTTTGGGGTACACCGAGACGCTCCGACTCGTCTCTTGCATGATGTCGAGTCTCCCCCAGAATCCGAACGAGACTCGTGCGCCGTGGCATTCACGACGAGGGATTTATCCGAAGATTTTCCCCCTGGGGTATGTTTCTTGAAATGTTGTGCCATCATGCTTTTTGACTTCACTTTGTTTTGGACGGGTACCCATCCTTTTACAACTAGGGTTGTTAGCCCTAGAGTTGGCCTCAAGATGTTTTCTGGCTTCTGGTCATTTACCAGTCTTCGCGGTAACCCTGGCAAGGGACCAGTTTTTTTTCACGGTGGTATTTTATTTCCCTACTACCCTCTGACTCTACTGGCGGCAGAGCGAGCGAGCTTCCCCAATTCCAATGGGACGCGCCCGATGGATGTAACCGGTAAATCCCCACACGGGTTATTATTATTATTATTATTATTATTATTATTATTATTATTATTATTATTATTATTATTATTATTATTATTATTATTATTATTATTATTATTATTATTGAACTTCCCATTACAAACCCTATTTTACAAGTAATATATTAGGGCTATTGATAGTGAGACTAAGTTAATACATGACAATTGAATTAAAATAGAGATAACTTATAAATGAGATGGAGAAATTTAACAAACACTTTATAACGGCATCTTCTCTGAAATACCATAGTGAGAGGTGCTTGGTATTCTATATTACACATGTTTAAATGCATTAATAATTCATATCTACTCCTGTTAAAAATCGGACACTCAAATAAAAGATGAGGAACAGTTTGTTGCATGTTATTGCCTAATGATTTAATTGTTATTTTCATTGCAGATTGCTGAATATACAAATTTAAACACAGTCCATGTTCACTGGCTCAGCTGTCAAACTGTAAGCCTACTCTTAAATTAAATACTGTAAACATTACGTAACATTCCAAATTTTGAACTATATTTATGTAGTGTTGCAAGCTTGATGTCCAAGAAAAATAGAATTCAAGAAAACTAGAAGCATTTCTCACATTTAAAATGTTTCACTGATAATGGAATAAACAAAACTGCTCTAAACTGCACGAGAAGCATTTAATCCCTTCTTAGAAGGATACGATGTTGATCATCGCGTCATGTATGAAGGAGGAATATAGCACTTGCTGTAACAGAATGAAATCTCTGAGAAAAAATCTCACAAGGAAGTATTAGGACAGGATATTCTAAGACGACTTGCTTGGCAGTGTATTAATAAAGGATAGCTCTCTCCAATCCCTTTAAGAGGGAACCTGATATGCAGGTATCATGATGGAAAACGAGTGCTTAGACCACAAAGCAGACATATAATACCCTAGAAAATTCTTTGTGTCGATTCCTGTCCCATTATATTCTAATATTGCTACAAC
This sequence comes from Anabrus simplex, assembly GCF_040414725.1. NCBI lineage: Eukaryota > Metazoa > Arthropoda > Insecta > Orthoptera > Tettigoniidae > Anabrus > Anabrus simplex. The sequence goes on from NC_090266.1 coordinate 91,772,198, forward strand.
CCTGATAGTACATCAACTGTCGTTAATGATCCAAAGTACCTTTCCTTGGAAGCGTGCCCTCCACATGAAGTGTGTCATATCATTAGTAATTTTAGGAATACGAATGCTTCTAATGGTAATGATAATGATATACCTATTAAATTTCTAAAAATTTTGCAAGCTACCACACTCATCCACGTTTCTATATTTATCAACTTTTCTCTTGCTAAGGGTATGTTTCCCGATTCTAAAAAAACTCGACTTGTACCTCTATTTAAACGAAATGGCAGGCCTGATTCTAGAAATATCGCGGCAATTTCAATTCAACCTGAGTTACCCAAAACCTTAAAAGTTGTAATTCAAGAAATACTTGTCAAGTATCTCGAATGCAAAAAAAATAAAGATGAGAAGCATGAAATACTAGGTGTAAGGCTCCAATAGGCAACTTGATGTCTTTGGAGTGTACAGACCGGGAAAGGGTAGCGCAAATGCTGATTCAAAATTATTTGATAAGATAATCAGTTAGGTGGGAAACGACAAGGAAAGGAACGTGATTGTAGGGAGTGATCTCAATTTACCAAACGTCAATTGGGAAGCTAATACGAACGACAGGAAGCATGACCAACAAATGGTAAATAATTTAATATGGGAAGCACATGTGATTCAGAAAGTGATGGAACCAACTAGAGAGAAGAATATTCTGGATGCGATGTAGGTAACATCAGATGAGCTCCATAGAGAAACCGAAGCAATATACGGTATTTGTGATCACGAAGCTGTTTTTGTGGTAGTTAAAAATAAATGCGAAAGGAAGGAAGATATTAAAATTAGGACAATTAGGCAGTACCATATGGCTGATAAAAAAAGGCATGAAGGAGTTTTTAAAATGTTACTATGATCGGTGGAAAACACTAAATAAAAATGTTAACAGACTATTGGATGGGGTTAAAGGAATTGTTGAGGAATATAAAAATAGATTTGTACCCTTAAAGGTGGTAAGAATGGTAACGATCCACTATATTCTAACAGAGAAGTAAAGGGACTAAGAAGGAGGTGGAGGTTGGAAAGTGATAGAGTTAGAAATGGCTGTGGAAGTAAGGAGATATTGAAGGAACTTACTAGGAAATTGAATCTAGCAAAGAAGTCAGCTAAGGATAACATGATGGCAAATATAATTGGCGGTCATACAAATTTTAGTGAAAAATGGAAGATTACACATAGGGACTTTAAGACAGTAACAGGTTCCAAGAAGCATATTCCAGGAATCGTTAATGCGAGGATCTGCAAAAGGCAGAAGTATTCAGTCAGCAGTATGTAAAGATTGTTGGTTACAAGGATAATGTCCTGATACAGGAGGTGACTAATACTAAAGAAGTATTAAAATTTACCTATGACAACAATGACATTTAGAGTAAGATACAAAAGTTGAATACTAGAAAAGCAGCTGGAATTGATACGGTTTCTGGGATATACTAAAGACAATGGATTGGGATATAGTACCATATCTGAAGTACTTATTTGATTACTGTTTGCATGAAGGAGCTATGCCAAATGATTGGAGAGTTGCTATAATAGCCCCTGTGTATAAAGGAAAGGGTGATAGACATAAAGCTGAAAATTACAGGCCAGTTAGTTTCAAATGCATTGCATGGAAGCTTCGGGAAAGCATTCTTTCTGATTATATAAGACATGCTTGCAAAATTAATAACTGGTTTATAGAAGGCAGTTTGGGTTTAGGGAAGGTTATCCCACTGAAGCTCAACTTGTAGGATTCCAGCAAGATATAGCAGATATCTTAGATTCAGGCGGTCAATTGGACTGTAATGCGATTGACCTCTCTAGGGCATTTGATAGGGTAATTCATGGAAGACTACTCGTAAAAATGAATGCAATTGAGCTTGACAAAAGGGTGACTGAATGGGTGGCTCGGTTTCTGGAAAATAGAACTCAGAGAATTAGAGTAGGCGAAGTTTTATCAGACACTGTAGTAATTAATAGGGGAATTCCTCAAGGCAGTATTATTGGACCTTTATATTTTCTTACATATATGAATGATATGTGTAAAGATGTGGAATCAGAGATAAGGCTTTTCGCAGATGATGTTTTTCTGTACAGAGTAATAAATAATTTACAAGATTGTGAACAACTGCAAAATGACCTCGATAACGTTGTGAAATGGATAGTAGGCAATAGTGTGGTGATAAAAGGTTTTAAAAGTCTGGTTGTGAGTTTCACAAATAGGAAAAGTCCTCTCAGTTTTAATTACTGCGTTGATGGGGTGACAGTTCCCTTTGGGGTGATTGTAAATACGTATTTCTTAATATAAGGAAAGATCATTATTGAGGTAATCACATAAATATGATTGGAGATGAAGGATGCAGATCTCAGCACATGGTTATGAGGGTATTTAGGGGGTTGTAGTAAGGACGTAAAGGAGAGGGCATATAGGCCTCTTGTTAGATCCCAACTAGAGTATGGTTCCAGTGTATGGGACCCTTACCAGGATTACTTTATTCAAGAACTGGAAAAACTCCAAAGAAAAGCAGCTCGGTTTGTTCTGGGTGATTTCCGACAAAAGAGTAGCGTTACAAAAATATTGCAAAATTTGGGCTGGGGAGACTTGGGAGAAAGGAGACGAGCTGCTCGACTAAGTGTTATGTTCCGAGCTGTCAGTGGGGAGATGGCGTGGGAGGACATCAGTAGACGAATAAGTTTGGGTGGTGTCTTTAAAAGTAGGAAGATCACAATATGAAGATAAAGTTGGAATTCAAGGGGACAAATTGGGCCAAATATTCGTTTATAGGAAGGGGAGTTAGGGATTGGAATAACTTACCAAGGGAAATGTTCGATATATTTCCGATTTCTTTACAATCATTTAAGAAAAGTCTAGGAAAACAACAGGTAGGGAATCTGCCCCCTGGGCGACTACCGTAAATGCGGATCAGGATTGATTGATTGATTGATTGATTGATTGATTGATTGATTGATTGATTGATTGATTGATTGATTAATTGATTGATTGATTGATTGATTGATTGATTGATTGATTGATTGATTGATTGATTGATTGATTGATTGATTGATTGATTGATTGATTGATTGATTGATTGATTGATTGATTGATTGATTGATTGATATTATAATAGAGTTAAAGGTCAATATACTTGGTGGGGAAAATAAAACTGGCCAGGATTATGTTCACAATAGTTCTGACGCGGAATTTACCCTAGTTAATGAACATCACAGCTGATGCTGGAAATGGCCTTCTCTGAAGAAATGAAAAACTGAGGATCCAAAAGTCCTTACTCCCCTTCATTCAGGAACCACCGGCAGAACTCAACATGCGAAGGTTCGTCTGGGCGGTTTAACGCATGCACAACAGAAAATGTTGATAATGTTTTGATACGCCGAAATCTTAATTCCAACTTGTACGGATAAACGGCGTTGAGATTTCGTCGGAGTTCGCTTCGGGCTTTCTTACACTCAAGCATTTTGTTTCTCTGGTGTTCAAAACCTTCTCGGATTGTTACGGTTTATATTAGCTAGGGTGCCCGCTTCACGCCATTTTACCACTAAGTTTTGAAATGCAGAGTTTGTTGGAGGTTTTGCCAAAAAACTTCCAGTCTTAAACTATTGCGAAACAGTTCCACACAGGTTTTCCACGATTCGTGCTTCGCGTAATTCTCGACTATGGAAAACGTTCTGTTATCGTGAGCATCATTTTGTGTTGCATTCAACTGGTCACTAAACATGTCTGCTCCTCTCATTCACTCACATGTAATGAAAAAGCGACGTACTTGGAGATAGTCACATGCACGCATGAGACATCGGACGATTTGTGCATCGAAATCACGGTTTCCAGTATTTCCTGCCATGGGAAGTTTCCCTGCTCAATTTCTGGTTATTTCCGCGTCAGTCTTGTAAACATTTTCCTGCCCAGTTTTATTTTTGTAGATGTATGGTATGAGACGGCTGGATTCTTCATTGATTTGAAGAAGGCTTACGATACTGTCAGCCGCCCACTGTTTCTTACTAAAGCATACGAACGACACTTCGTTGGCATCACAGCTCATCTGTTTGACATGTGCATGCAAGTTGCGCGGTTGGATAAGAAGGACAAACAAGAACAGCCATCTGCCGTTCGGAGGTCCCGTAATATGGCGCGAGTCAAGCAACCACACCACAGGCTGTTATTTCGGTTTGGCAAATATCACGGGATTTTCCTACAAAACAAGTGCATCTGTAAAGTGTCCAGACGATCCCTCAGTTTCTAAAACAAATCTCACATGATCCCGAAACAGAATATACAGTTGATGAAGAAACGCAAGAAGAAACTTCTTTCATCATAAAGCAATGAATCAGACTCTGACTACCAGCCTGGAGAAGGGATTCATTTGACGAACAGTGCTGCACTTAGCGACCTCGTCCTGGGCTGGTTCCAAGAAACGATCAAGCTGAACTGCTCGGTTTACGCCTTAAAAATTGTATTTGCTAGCACCGGGTACAAAAACTTCACATTTCCGCCACAGATACAAACAACGTTCCTTATGAAGGCAGTCCCTGTCATGAACGGTTTGAAAATGTCACTCATATGGTCGCTAGGTGCTTGCATTTCATTGGGCTTGGCAGACTGATATCTAATAGCAACTTCTGGCTCAGTGAGGAAAGCAGCGGGAAACCACCTCACTCCTTATTTTGCCTAGTATGCCTCTTCAATGACCCCTAGGCTATTTATGACAGCTGTTGTTAGAGCTGTAGGGGATTAAGCCAGCCCTCGTGCTGAATACCCAAATACATATAATTCCTAGACAGATTTATTTTCCAATAGTACCCCGTTCCTATGTCATCCATAGATTTTCGCGCAGTAACCCTCATTTAGATGTTTCATTTATTTTACTTTTTTACAAATTTGCTTTACGTCGCACCGACACAGATAGATCTTGCGGCGACGGTGGGATAGGAAGGGGCTTGGAGAGGAAAGAAGTGGCTATGGCCTTAATGATGTTACAGCCCCATCATTTTCCTGGTGTGATCAGGGAAAGTTAAACAATCAATCACTACTGATCTGCATTTAGGGCAGTCGCCCAGGTGTCAGATTCCCTATCTGTTGTTTTCCTAGCCTTTTCTTAAATGATCGCAAAGAAACTGGAAAATTATTGAACATATCCCTTGGTAACTTACTCCAATCCGTAACTCCTCTTCCTATAAGCGAATATTTGCCCCAATTTGTCCTCTTGAATTCCAATTTAATCTTCATATTGTGACCATTCCTACTTTTAAAGACACCACTCCAACTTCTTCGTCTACTGATGTCCACCCACGCCATCTCTCCACTGACAGCTCCGAACATACCACTTAATCGAGCAGCTCGTCTCCTTTCTTCCAAGTCTTCCCAGCCCAAACTTTGCAACATTTTTGTAACGCTACTCTTTTGTCGCAAATCACCCAGAACAAATCGAGCTGCTTTTCTTGGATTTTTTCCAGTTCTTGAATCAAGTATTCCTGGTGAAGGTCCCATACACTGGAACCATACTCTAGTTGGGGTCTTACCAGAGACTTATATGCCCTCTCCTTTACATCCTTACTAACACCCCTAAATACCCTCATAACCATGTGCAGAGATCTGTACCCTTTATTAATATTCATATTTATGGGATTACCCAAATGAAGGTCTTTTCTTATATTAACACCTAGATACTTACAATGATCCTCAAAGGGAACCTTCACCCCATCAATGCAGTACTTAAAACTGAAAGGACTTTTCCTATTTGTGAAACTCACAACCTGACTTTCAAACCCGTTCATCATCATACCATTGCCCACCGCCCATCTCACAACATTATCGAGGTCACCCTGCAGCCGCTCACAATCTTGTAACTCATTTATTACTCTGTACAGAATAACATAATCTGCAAACAGCCTTATCTCTGATTACACTTCTTTACACATATCATTGATATATATATAAGAAAATATAAAATTCCAATAACACTGCCTTGAGGAATTCCCCTCTTAATTATTACAGGGTCAGATAAAGCTTCGCCTACTCTAATTCTCTGAGTTCTCTTTCCTAGAAATGTAGCCACCGATTCAGTCACTCTTTTTTCTAGTCCAATAGCACTCATTTTTGCCAGCAGTCTTCCATGTTCTACCCTATCAAATGCCTTGGATAGGTCAATCGCAATGCAGTCCATTTGGCCTCCTGAATCCAGGATATCTGCTATATCTTGTTGAAATCCTACAAGTTGGGCTTCAGTGGAATAAACATTCCTCAACCCAAACTGCCTTCTGTCAAACCAGTTATTAATTTCACAAACATGTCTAATAAAATCGGACAGAATGCTTTCGCAAAGCTTACATGCAATGCATGTCAAACTGACTGGCCTGTAAGTTTCAGCATTATGTCTATCACCCTTCCCTTTAAACACAGGTGATACTATAGCAACTCTCCATTCATTTGGTATAGCTCCTTCCCCTAAACAATAATCAAATAAGTATTTCAGATATGGTACTATATCCCAAACCATTGCCTTTAGTATATCCCCAGAAATCTTATCGATTCCAGCTGCTCTTCTAGTTTTTAACTTTTGTATCTTACTCTAAATGTCATTGTTATCATAGGTAAATTTCAATACTTCATTAGTATTACTCTCCTCCCCTATCTGGACATTATCCCTGTAACCTACAATCTTTACATACTGCTGACTGAACACTTCTGTCTTTTGAAGATCCTCGCATAGACACTCCCCTTGTTCATTAATGATTCCTGGAATGTCCTTCTTTGAACCTGTTTCTGCCTTAAAGTACCTATACATACCCTTCCATTTTTCACTAAAATTTGTGTGATCACCAATTATGCTTGCCATCATGTTATCCTTACCTAACTTCTTTGCTACATTCAATTTCCTAGTAAGTTCCTTCAATTTCTCCTTACTTCCATAACCATTTCTAACTCTATTTCGTTCCAACCTGCACCTCCTTCTTAGTCTCTTTACTTCTCTGTTATAATATAGTGGATCTTTACCATGCCTTACCACCTATAAAGGTACAAACCTATTTTGATATTCCTCAACAATTGCTTTAACCACATCCCAGAGGCTCTTTACATGTTTATTTACCATTTTCCAGCGATCATTGTTACTTTTAAAAAGTCCCTCATGCCTGTTTTATCAGCCATACGGTACTGCCTAATAGTCCTAATTTTAATTCCTTCCTTTCTTTCACATTTATTTTTAACTACCACAAAAACAGCTTCGTGATCACGAATACCATCTATTACTTCAGTTTCTCCATAGAGCTCATCTTGTTTTATCAGCACCACATCCGAAATATTCTTCCCTCTAGTTGGTTCCATCACTTTCTGAATCAGTTGCCCTTCTCATATTAACTTATTTGCCATTTGTTGTTCATGCTTCCTGTCGTTCGCATTACCTTCCCAATTATCATTTGGCAAATTGAGATCACCTGCTACTATCACAGTGCTTTCCCTATCATTTCCAACATAGCTGATTATCGTATCAAATAATTCTGAATCAGCGTCAGCGCTACCCTTTCCCGGTCTGTACACTCCAATGACATCAAGTTGCCTATTATCTTTAGAGATGAGCCTTACATACATAATTTCACGTTTTTCATCCTTAACGTTTTCGTAGCTTACAAATTCTTCTTTCACCAGAATGAATACTTCCCCTTCTACCATTCCTATCCTATCTCAACGATACACACTCCAGTTCCGTGAGAATATTTCTGCATCCATTATATCATTTTTCAGCCATGATTCAACACGTATTACAATATATATATATATATATTAAATTTCTTAATTATATTCCTTTGTTTACAATGCTTCTACAGTTGAACACTAACATTTTTATGTCATCCCTGCTTGATTTTCAGTTCCCTATTCGCTTAACACCGCTCAGTAGGCCACCCCGTTTCCCTGAACGTACCTGCCTATAATCCTTTTAAACAAGTTTCCTAACTTACATGTATTGCATTTACCTGATCCCACACATCCCCAACTATGTTGGTACTTATACCTGCTTGCCTTACGTTGTTAGTACCAACGTGAACACTACCACCTTCTCCTTTCCCTCTTCCTTCTCTTATACTTTCCTCAACATCTGCTTTAACCTAATTCCTGGATAACACTGTACCCTGGTTCCCTTTCCTCCACATTATTAGTGCCAAAATTTTGATGGAGGGAAGAACTCCAGAAAGATTTTGGGGTTTATTTTGAAGGGAAAAATTTACGATTGAAAATAACCAAATAGAGGCGAAAATGCAACTTACAGAAGATATTATATTGATAGCAGGAAAAACGATGTGAGTACAATGAACAGGGATGCCCAGAAATACTAGGTGGTTCAATGAAGAATGCAGAAAGAAAAGTGCGGAAGTAACGGAAGCATTAATGTCATACATGAAGGTAGGGTGGTCTTCAAACAAGAATTACGTTCTGTAGCAAACGAAAAGAGTATAGACAACTATTTGTAAACACAAAGTACTCATGGCAGAAAAAGCAAATTGAAAATCTAAATAGAGATGCTAAATGTAAGGACGATAATAAAGTGTGGAGTAGAATAAACCAAATCTGTAGAGATAGAAAAAGCCCAACACAAGTGAATATATGTAATGGGGAATCGATCAAACATTTCAGAAGTCTATTAGATGGGGAGGATAGTTGGAAACCCAGCATTGAAAAGACTTGGTTTTCGAGAGGATTGGAGTGTATCCTGCTTATCTTAGACCAGGTAATTCCAGTTAGTGAAGTAAAAGATTTAATACTGAAAGGGCGAAAGGGAAAAGCAGGAGAAGAAGTAAGTAGATACAATTTTATCCTCGAAAGCATAGTGAAAAATTTCAATATCTGAAGGAGTGAGAGTATCAAAATCATGGCAGGAAGTAGTCGTTTGCACTATACAGTAGGCCTATATAAGAAACGGGATGAGAGATTAAATCCTAGTAACTATAGAGGGATAACTTTACTAGACTCACTAAGTAACATATGTATTGTGAAATTGGCAAAAAGATTAATGAATTGGGGAGAGGGGGGCTCAATCCTGTCGAGGCTCATATCAGGATTTACAATGGGAAAGAGGACAAGTGATAACATAATTGTTGTTACAATAATAACGGATAAATACATGAAGAAGAAAAGAGGTAAACTGTACATCACGGCAGTCGATTTACAGAAAGCTCTTGACTTGGTGGGTGGACGGACTGTGGTATATAAGTTGAGTCGGATCGGAATAACCAGGAATATGATTACTGCAATTGAAAATACGTATGAGGAATTTAAATGTTCTATCAAGGTGAAAGATGGGGATAGTAGTGGGAGAGATATTTCCCAAACTGAGTCTCGAACAGCATTGCAAATTATCTCCATCATAGTTTTATTATTTATTAGTGACATTATCCAGTCGGAAGGCTTTGAGAAAGGAGCTTTTCCATGCCTTTAGAGCCAAGATATATCGGGCCTGATCTTCGGAGACGATATTCTGTTGCTCACATAAACACCTCTCGAAGTGGAAAATAGTATTAATGGGAGAGTAAATTAGCGTAAAGGGTGAAATCTAAAATATGATGCACAGGAAACAAGAGCTATGGTGTGTAAAATGTGTGACATACTCTCGAAAGGTGAACACTCGGGGATCGCTAAGGTAAAGTAAGATTTGTTAAAATTATTGAATACCTACGGAAGATCATAAGCAGCAATGGCAGATGGAGAGACCGGATAAAAAGAGCAAAAAGGAAGGGAGTAAGTGTTCTGGGTAGTACAAAAATATTGGACAAAAAGATACCAAACATCGAATATGATGATCAGAACAATGTACGGTATTTAATTCAGTAGATAAACGAAGTTATTGCATGGAGCAGAAATTTGGGGAGTAGATGATAGAATTGTAACATCAGATATAGTTGTAAGTAAATTTGCCAAAAATTGTCCTGGGGCTGCCAACCTGTACTGCGAACAGGTGGATTCAGAACGATGTGTGAAGTAATGTGTATACGGGCGGATATCATTGGACGAATAATGAAATATTGGATGAGGCTAAAGACGGAGGCAGGGGATGAAATTCTAAGGATAGCATACCAGCACCAAATGAAACATCACGGAGCGATTTGGCATTGTGGCCAGGGGCACACAGCTGCAAGCCTGCATCCGGGAGATAGTGGGCTCGAACCCCAACGTCGGCAGCCCTGAAGATGGTTTTCCGCAGTTTCCCATTTTCACACCAGGAAAATGATGGGGCTGTAACATCATTAAGGCCATAGCCACATCCTTTCCTCTCCAAGCCCTTTCGTATCCCACCGTCGCCGCAAGATCTATCTGTGTCGGTGCGACGTAAAGCAAATTTATAAAACAGTAAAATAAATGAAACATCTAAATGAGGGTTACTGCGCGCAAAACTATGGATGACATAGGAACGGGGTACTATCTATCTATCTATCTATATATATATATATATTTACTACTATATATATATATAAAAAGAGTTTTGTCTGTACATTGCTCAGAATTTGAAAAGAATGTTATTTCTGTATCGGTCATGTCCACAGGAACAAGGAAATGCATTTTTTCTTTTCCGTAATGTCTGTCTGTCTGTCTGTCTGTCTGTCTGTCTGTCTGTCTGTCTGTCTGTCTGTCTGTCTGTCTGTCTGTCTGTCTGTCTGTACACGCATCACGAGAAAACGGCTGAAGAGAATTTAATGAAAATCGGAATGTAAAGTCGGGTGATGAACTGCTACAATCTAGGCTATAAATTATTTTATTCACGCCGAGTGAAATGGTAGTTTAGGGGAAGGCGTGAAATTTAATTCTCAAATATTTATGTTATTAGTGGCCGTGTCTTAATGAAAATCGGTATGCAAGGTCGGGGTAATAAGTCGATATAATCTTTTTTTTTTTTGCTAGGGGCTGTACGTCGCACCGACACAGATAGGTCTTATGGCGACGATGGGATAGGAAAGGCCTAGGAGTTGGAAGGAAGCGGCCGTGGCCTTAATTAAGGTACAGCCCCAGCATTTGCCTGGTGTGAAAATGGGAAACCACGGAAAACCATCTTCAGGGCTGCCGATAGTGGGGCTCGAACCTACTATCTCCCGGATGCAAGCTCACAGCCGCGCGCCTCTACGCGCACGGCCAACTCGCCCGGTCGATATAATCTAGGCCATAAATAATTGTATTCACGCTGAGAAAAATGGTAGTTTAGGGGAAGGCCTAAAATTTAATTCTACCGGGCGAGTTGGCCGCGCGCGTAGAGGCGCGCGGCTGTGAGCTTGCATCCGGGAGATAGTAGGTTCGAATCCCACTATCGGCAGCCCTGAAAATGGTTTTCCGTGGTTTCCCATTTTCACACCAGGCAAATGCTGGGGCTGTACCTTAATTAAGGCCACGGCCGCTTCCTTCCAACTCCTAGGCCTTTCCTATCCCATCGTCGCCATAAGACCTATCTGTGTCGGTGCGACGTAAAGCCCCTAGCAAAAAAAAAATTAATTCTCAAATATTTATTATATTAGTGGTCGTATCTTCACGAAAATTGGTATGTAAATTCGGGAAATAAGTCGCTATAACCTAGGCCATCAATATTTTTATTCACTCTGATTGAAATGGCAGTTTAGGGGAAGGCCTGAAATGTAATCTATATATAAAATAAGAGTTTTGTCTGTACATTGCTCAGAAATTGAAAATTATGGTATTTCTGTATCTGTCATGTCCACAGTAACAATGAAATGCATTTTTACTTTTCCGTAATTTCTGTCTGTCTGTCTGTCTGTCCGTCTGTGTGTTTGTACACGCATCACGAGAAAACGGCTGAAGAGAATTTATTGAAAATCTGTATGTAAAGTCGGGCGATGAACCACTACAATCTAGGCTATAAATTATTTTATTCACGCTGAGTGAAATGGTAGTTTAGGGGAAGGCCTGAAATGTAATTCTCAAATAAGTTATTTATCTTATTTATTTCTCAAATAAGGTTCTCAAGGGATACCTGGTAGGAAGGTATGGATAAATACTTCAAACTAACATAATTTTAGTTATGTCGTAATTTAGTAGTAGTTATGTTAGAAGTTATTAAATTTACGATCACTTATGTTTTATACATTGTTACCGTACCGCATATAATCACAGAGATATTTAATGAATTTGGATTTTTGTTACTAAGTCATATCAGCGCCGAGTCACGAGAAAATGGGTAAACAGGATTTAGTGAAAATAGGTATGTAAAGTCTGAGAATAAGTAACTATAGTCTAAGATATAAATAATTTTGTTAGACGCCCTAATATCACAGAATCGAAAGAAAACTAATGTGAAGGCCTGCAATATAGAAAGCTCATAAACTTTATCAACAATAACATTACATTGACCATTGTTTGTTGTGATGTGCTTTTTGTCTTCTGTTTCCACTCATCCCCGATAGATAGGATTACTGCAGCGTACCGAGGTTTTTTAAATTTGATTTACGTCGCACCGACACAGGTAGGTCTTATGGGCGACGATGGGATAGGAAAGGAATAGGGGTGTGAAAGAAGCGGCCTAGGCTTTATTTAAGGTACAGTCTGGTGTGACTGGTGTGAAATGGGAAACCACGGAATACCATCTTCAGGGATGCCGGCAGTGGGGTTCGAATCCACTAACTCCCGGATGCAAGCTCACAGCTGCGCGCCTCTAACCACTCGTAGAGGGCGCGGAAATTAAATCCACGTGCCTTTGACAGCTGTCAAGATAACATGTCGTAACCACGAAGGCGCGGATATTGAACGTCGCTAACCTTACTGCTACCATCTTAACGGAGCCTACCCTCACTGCTGCCATCTTAACGACGTAGAGGGCGCGGAATTTAAAATCCACGTACTTTTGACAGCTGCTTTCTTGACAGGTCGTAACCACGTGGGCGCGTATTTTGAACGCCGCTAACCTCACTGCTACCATCTTAACAGTGAAAGCTTAACGACGTAGAGGGCGCGGAATTTAAAATCCACGTGTAGAGGGCGCGGAATTTAAAATAACGTGCTTTTGACAGCTGCCATCTTGACAGATCCTAACCACGTGGGCGCGGAGTTTTGAACGTCGCTAACCTCACTGCTACCACTTAACAGAGCCTATCCACACTGCTGCCATCTTAACGAAGTAGAGGAAGCGGTATTTATAATCCACGTGGATCACGCGATCCACGTGCTTTTAACAGCTGTCAAGGTGACAGCTGCCATCTTGGAACGTCCTATCCACGTGGGGGCGGATTTTGAACAAGTGAAAGTGGATAACCTCACTGCTACCATCTTAACAGGGCTTTACCTCACTGCTGCCATCCTAACCACGTAGAGGGCACGGAATTTATAATCCACGTGCTTCTAACAGCTGTCAAGATGACACCTGCCACCTTGAAAGGTCCTATCCACGTGGGCGCGGAATCTTGACAGAACCTAACCTCACTGCTGCCATCTTAAACACGTGGGATGCGGAATTTGAAGAGCTGTTAAGGTGACAGCTTCCATCTTGATCCACGCACACATCTTTGTACGTGGCCAAAACCACTGCTGTTATCTTGACAGGTCCTAACCACGTGCACTTGTTTTGCCGCGGAATATCAAACAGTATGGTTCCCTATAACTTCTCTGGTATTATCTTGACGGAACTTAGTCACGTGCTTTTGTGTGCTGCGGAATTCTTGGAAGGAAACGATCCTAACTTTACTGCTCTTATATCGATGGGACAGCCAAGGGCAAAACTTCAGGGGATTAAGGCTAGCTGCCCTTCTCGATTCCTCCTCACAGTTATAGAGGTCAGCTCAAGCCCTCCTCCTTACAGTTACGAAGGTCAGCTCAATTCCTATTCCTCCTCCACACACATTCCCTCCTCCTCAAGTTTACGGAGGTCAGCTTAATTCTTCCTCCTTTCAGTTACGGAGATTAGCACAAGCCGTCCTTCTCCTTTCAGTTATGGAGTTCAGCTCATTCCCTCCTCCTCCTCTTCCTCCTCACAGTTATGGAGGTCAGCTTAATCCCTCCTCCTCACAGTTATAGAGGTCTGCTCAATCCCTCCACCTCCTCCTCTGTAGCGATTACATCCTTATGGTTATGCATGTTTAGTCATGTTCGTTATCAAGGTTACTCTCCAGTAAATTCAAGCCTTTATGATAGGTGTAAAGGGAATGCAGTAAGTAGAACATTTTTTGTTGCTATTTGCTTTACGTCGCACCGACACAGGCAGGTCTTATGGCGACGATGTGATAGGAAAGGCCCAGGAATTGGAAGGAAGCGGCCGTGGCCTTAATTAAGGTACAGCCCCAGCATTCGTCTGGTGTGAAAATGGGAAACCACGGAAAACCATCTTCAGGGCTGCTGACAGTGGGGCTCGAACCCACTATCTCCCGATTACTGGGTACTGGCCGCACTTAAGCGACTGCAGCTATCGAGCTCGGTAGAATAGAACATTTTAAATTGAATAAAATGTTTATTTACAAACTACTATTTTTTTTCATTTCTACATATGATGTTACCGTCTACAACGGTAGGTGCAAAGAGTTCGTTGCTGTTGTCTTGAGAGCTATTACACAATAATACGCCTACGACGTAATTATTCTTCTATTTCTTGAATCTCTCGTTCATACACTGTGTATCCAAGACCTGGATTAGCTCGTAGGAGTTGTAATCGTTCAACGAGTAAGTTAATGTCTTTACAGCATCTTACATATGCATAGGGTAACAGAGTTTTGCTAATACGTGTAGACAGTTGATGGGTAGGAAACGGAAGAACTTGTTTTGATGTAGTATGTACTTCTGAAATGTTATAGTAGATAAAACCTAACACGGTTTTATTGAAAAGTAGCTGTAAAACCATCTTCTTTTTCTTTATCTTCAAATTCTTGAGTTTTTACACAGCAACAGAACGTGTCGCTGGCTTAGAAAATAAAGTAGAATGAAATAGCTCCGATGGTAAAGAATAAGGCGCGCCGTAACAAGAGAAATTAATATGCAGGCTGATGATGATCGCACGGAATATAACTACCTCTCTCTCCCTCACCAGTAGTCACCGAAAACCGAAAAATTCATGGATTTCAACTATGGTCTCTCTCTCTGTTTATCATTAGATTTTAAAAATCTCTAATACAGGGATATCGAACCCTGAAAAAATCATGGATGCGAACACTGTTTATCGTCAGACGAATAGCATTGTGAGGTTAACATAAACTTTTATGTCCCCATCCGAGAAACAAATAACTGAGAACACGGTCCTCTCGCTACGGAGAAGATTTTTATAGAGAATGGTATATACGTACGCTGAATGGCTTGAACGGCGCTGACGTTCTTGATGATACTATTGTACCATTACGTTACAATCGTAGCGATCGTACGCACAGAATAGCTGCGGACAAAATGGCGCGCGGCAGCTTCATGCAGCAGAAACACATATGAAGTATCCTGAGATGCAAATCAATCTCAGTTAGAAGGTGGAGACTTATAAATGACTATTGAAAAGGAGTCTCAAGATGGAACAACCATTGTCTTGAAAAATAATTGAATTCAATTAATTCTTACTTTTTTGAGAAAGAAGATCGCTTTTAAAAAAGTAATCCTCTTGGAACCAAGAAGAGGTTTTAATCAGCGAACAGCAAAAGAATTGTGAAGTAAAAATATAAATATTGACGAAGAATTCAATTATACGAGACTAAAGACTAAGTCAAGACGTGGAGAAACGTGTTCATTTCAATTTTAAAATATTGGAGAAGAGAAATATACGTACCTTTGCAAGATTGAAGATAAATGGCGAATTCTAGCACTATAAGTGGATGAATATAATCAAGAATAACCGAAATAATAACTAGAAGCACTAGTTAACGTGAAGAAAAAGATCTATCTAATAAGAAAGAACCGCATTTGAATTCATATAAGGGCGCAATTTTGAAAGAGGAAACGCTAACATTTAGTCATATCTGTTAAAAGTCTTAAGATGAAAGAATTAACTATTTATTCTGCCCGTATAATATTGTCTTCTTCTTGCATGGACACCTGCAATATAATGAGAGCCACCTAAACTGATGGAGGAAGATTGCCCAAGCCACCATGACGATGGCCAATACTGCGATGCCCAGTAACCAGCTGAGACGTGTCCGTAGGTGGAATCTAATTACATAGAGATGGCATAGCATATAAGCAGGAGCCAGCAGCTGCCGCAGACGAGACGAGATAAGAGATAAGTCTCCTATGTATATTAAAACTTAATAGTAGTTGTTGAAGTAAATTAAAACAGTGGAGTATTGCCTATAAATGAATTGTATGTGCTAAATTGTGAATGTCAGTGCTAGATCCTAAGCATTTAACCGTGAGTGTGTGCCGATTTAAGTAATTGATAAACTCAAAATGAAATGATGGGCTATTGTCATCATACGTGAAGTGGGTATATCGATTTTAACGTATTCATCTACACGGAAAGTTTAGTTAGCTATGAATAGGAGAAGTTGAGAAGAATATACATGTATTGCAGAGCATAATCCAGTTTTTAAGTAAACCAAATAGACAGACATGGCCGTAATGACTTTATTATACGAAGAAATGGATCATATTGGGAATACGCGATTATTAAGAAGAATAAATCGTCGTGGGAGTATCGAACCGTAACAAAGATGATATTTATAGGAAGCGAAATGAGAATATATATTCAGAAGATTTAATAAGAAGAGGTAGATGTGAAATGTGGGGTAATGAGTATTGAGATGTAAAGTTTGTTTCGTCGTAGGGTAAAATGAAGGAAGTTGGTGTTACGGATTCATATGATAGATATTGGTTATGCATGATAAATCAAATGAAGGTTAATAGGTTAGGTCATGTTGAAGTGAACATAGAGCTACAGTCCAGCTGATTTAATGTCCATTGGTGATATAACGCGACAGATTATGTATACTTATTGAGTTTCAGATACTTATTGGTGTAGATGTAGGGTCATTAAGAATTATCGCCCTACAGAGAGTAAATGTCTCCCATATAACCAGTAGATTGAGGAATTAAATTACGTTGAAGTGTTGGCACAGCGGTAAATGAAATGAGATTATTCATCATTAATGGTAGGACAAATATAAATGATTGACACAATTTCTCAGTTAATATCGATGGGTTATTTTCTGAAAGACACTTATTGATCACAAATATAAGTTCCACTATCATGAATGAATTGATATAGTAATGTCTAGTCAATATTTCTAATTATAATGATATTTTAGAGTGTGGTAACAGTTTAAAAGCCACAATGAGGAAACTTGTTAATTTTCTCGTATCTCGTAAGATGAATACGAAGCCCCAAATATGAAGAAGCCCCAAGTAGGAAGAATCCTCCATATCCAAACAAAAATAAAGAGAATGACCTTATAAAATGACCCCATGACCAATTATCAATTTTATTAAGCAGTTCTTGAATATTACATGTTATTATTCATGTTATTGACATGGTAGAACTCCAGCTTTTCGTTGCTAGTACTGCATCATAAGTTAGGAAGGCGAAATGAAGGAATTTAATTAATTCAGTGAAACAATATAATGGCAAATGAATGTATGAATACAAAAGACCCCATTTCAGCTATGTTGACAGCGAGAATCACTGCATATAAGATGACTAATTATTATATACCCATTTTCTTTTCTCTACAAATAATATTTCAATTTCATTTTCTTTTATCCGAAGTTAGCATGCTAATAAATTAGTGTAAGGATTATTTCTGAGTTTTCATTTTGAAATATTCGTAATGATATGTAGCTGTAAGATAATATAACTAATAATGACAGGTATTATATGATATAACGAATGATGAAATGCACTGGTAGAGTTTGGGGGTTGAATAATATTTTATTGCACATGCTTTTACTGATGGTTCATGGTGTGGGTAACTGTAGTCACGTCCTAGTTAGTGAACCATGGGCAACGGCTGAGTGGCCTAGTAAGTGGTCCTGAGCGTCGGGATACCAGTTGCTATGGAATGGGAGTGGGCATCTCGGACACATTCTGAGTCATGGCCCTCCTTGTGCTCAGGCGGCTAGGACTATACATTTCAATGGTGGCCCATAACCCGTTCGAGGACAGATCCTCACATGGACCATGTGTAAGTAGGGTAGAATCCTGCTTCATGAATTTACCGAGCTCAGAACATTTTAAGCAAGCCTCGAACCTCTGGGAGTAACGGAGTCCCACTCCCATTTGACAGGCGAGGGACTCCTTGGAAAAAACTTGGCGAACAAAATTGAATTCGATGGGGAGCTATCAATATTAATGAGGCTTATGGAAAAAAGAATGTAGAACTGGCTAAATCAGCAAAGAGGATGCATCTGGATGTGCTAGGAGTAAGTGATATTCGGGTAAGGGGAGATAACGAGGAAGAGACAGGAGATCATAAAGTGTACTTGACGCGTGTTAGAAAGGGAAGGACAGAGTCTGGGGTAGGGCTGTTTAACAGGAATAACATTAAACGCAACATAGTTTCTGTTAGGCACGTAAATGAGCGAATGATGTGAGTAGATTTGTCAGTTGTAGGAATTAGGACTAGAATTGTGTCCGTGTATTCACCATGTGAGGGTGCAGATGAGGATGAAGTTGACAAGTTTTATGAAGCATTGAGTGACATCCTGGTCAGGGTCAACAGCAAGGATAGAATAGTGCTAATGGGCTATTTCAATGCAAGAGTTTAGAATAGAACTGAAGGATACGAAAGGGTGATTGGTAAATGTGGGGAAGATATAGAAGCTAATGGGAATGGGAAGCGTTTGCTAGACTTCTGTGCTGGTATGGTTTTAGCAGTTACGAATACATTCTTCAAGCATAAGGCTATTCACCGCTACATTGGAGATCCATAATAGACTTTATTTTATCCGACTTCGAATTCAGGAAATCTGTTAGGAATGTACGAGTTTTCCGGGGATTTTATATGATACAGACCACTATCTGATCTGTAGTGAACTAAGTACCTCTAGCCCTAGGGTAGAGAAAGTGAAATTTGTCTGCAAACGAATAAGGGTAGAAAATCTCCAGGACGAGGAAATTAGACAGAAGTACATGGATATGATTAGTGAGAAGTTCCGTACAGTAGACAGTAAGAAGGTTCAGGATATAGAAATTGGGCCGATGACCTCGATGTTAGGCCCTTTTATACAATAAGCAAGATAGAGAAAGTGAATGGGTGGCATACGTGGATGCTGTAGTAGAAACAGCGAGGGAATGCCTAGGAACAACTGTGTGTAAAGATGGGAAAAGGCGAACATCTTGGTGGAATGATGAAGTGAGAGCAGCTTTAAACGTAAAAAGAAGGTTTATCAGAAATGGCTCCAAACAAGGGCCTAGGCAGACAGGAATTTGTACGTAGATGAAAGAAACAGTTCGAAACAAATATTTGTTGAATTCATAAAGAAGCCGTGGGAAGATTTTGGTAATAACCTGGAAAAAAATAGGTTAAGCAGCAGGGAATCCTTTCTGGACAGTAAAAAAGAATCTTAGGAAGGGAGGGAAAATGGAAATGAACATTGTTTTGAGTAATTCCGGTGAACTCATAATAGATCCCAGGGAATCGCTGGAGAAGTGGAGGGAATATTTTGAACATCTTCTCAATGTTAAAGGAAATCATACTTGTGGTGTTGCAAACAGCCAAGCTCATGGGGAGGAGGAAAATTATATTGGTGAAATTACGCTTGAGGAAGTGCAAAGGATGGTAAATAAACTCCATTATCATAAAGCAGCAGCAATAGATGAAATTAGACCTGAAATGGTGAAGTATAGTGGGAAGGCAGGCGTGAAATGGCTTCATAGAGTAGTAAGATTAGCATGGAGTGTTGGTAAGGTACCTTCAGATTGGACAAAAACAGTAATTGCACCTATCTATAAGCAAGGGAACAGGAAAGATTGCAACAACTATCGAGGTATCTCATTGACTAGTATAACAGGCAATGTATTCACTGGCATCTTGGAAGGGAGGGTGCGATCAGTCGTTGAGAGGAATTTGGATGAAAACCAGTGTGGTTTCAGACCACAGAGAGGCTGTCAGGATCAGATTTGCAGTATGCGCCAGGTAATTGAGAAATGCTACGAGAGGAATAGGCAGCTGTGTTTATGTTTCGTAGATCTAGAGAAAGCATATGACAGGGTACCGAAGGAAAAGATGTTCGCTGTACTGGGGGACTATGGAATGAAAGGTACATTATTAAAATAAATTAAAGGCATTTATGTTGACAATTGGGCTTCAGTGAGAATTGATGGTAGAATGAGTTCTTGGTTCAGGGTACTTACAGGGGTTAGACAAGGCTGTAATCTTACACCTTTGCTGTTCGTAGTTTACATGGATCATCTGCTGAAATGTATACAATGGCAGGGAGGGATTCAGTTCGGTGGAAATGTAGTAAGCAGTCTGGCCTATACTGACGACTTGGTCTTAATGGCGGATTGTGCCGAAAGCCTGCATCAGTCTAATATCTTGGAACTTGAAAATAGGTGCAATGAGCATGGCCAACTCGCCGTTATCTTATGTAAGAGCCTCCGTAGTTCAGGCGGCAGCGCACCGGCCTCTAACCGTTGTTTTCCGTGGCTCAGGTGCAGGAAGCATGGCTTAAACCGTACATGGATTTAAATACAGACCAACGTCAGCGTGAGTTCGATTCCCCGGCAAGGTTATAAATTTTTCTGAGAAGGCTTCTTCTCTAGGCAAATGCTCTGTTATAGTTAGCTCGTGCAACTTCCTAGTGTTAGGGGCCTAGATATCCGCTTTACATAGACTCTTACGAGACGGCCTAGGGGCGATTTCGCAAGATGACGACTATATGTAACATCCTGGTAGGTAGGAATTTTTCTGAGTATTCTTCTCATCCTGGCAAATGCTGGTGCAATTTCCTAGTGCTAGGGCTCTAGATAGCGGCTATACATAGACTCGTATTAGGCAGCCTAAGGGCGATTGCGCAATATAGTAAGTATATGCAACTTCCTAGTAGTAAGGAATTTTTCTGAGTAGTTCGCCTCTGGTGTGTAAGCATTATACGGACTAATGTTTATATAGTATTTTTAAACGTAAAACTGGACAAGAGAACCCAACCATCCCCCGGATGCAAGCTCAGAGCTGCGCGGCAGTAACCGCACGGCCAACTAGCCGTTATCTTATGTGAGAGCCTCCATAGCTCAGGCGGCAGCGCACCAGCCCCTAACCGTTGGGTTCCGTGGTTCGTGTATATTCTTCGGGGACTAAAAACAAATAACAGCTACTATTGATGAGTTAGCCCGACGTAGGCCTCGGAACATACACACAGCCCTCTTGTCAATGATTACAGCGTTGTTGTTGCACAACTAATTGTAAGTAAGATAGTTATTTGCGGGTTCGATTTCCAGTCAGAACAGGGATTGTCTTGTAACAATATTCGTTAGACCATAGAAAGTATCATTACACAAGTAGGCTGTTGTGTTTTCCGGAATATTTTGTGATGTTTTCAAAATCAAGAAAACGTATATCGAGAGGAGATACAGACGCAGAATTTGCTTGATATTTACTATGAGGCCAGCGGAAGATGGTATTTTTTATTTATTGTCTTGCATTAGAAGATAGTAAGTGTCATCAAGAAGTTCAGCGCTGTTCAGGCTTTTCAGCGTAAGTATATTCCATTCTGTGTAAAACATCCTCACCGCAGCAAGAGGATGGTGTTCATAGTTATTTGTTTGTTGGATGGGGTCATAAAGCCTTGTGCTAATCTCACAATGCTATTCGTCTGACGATAAACAGTTTTCGAATCCATGATTTTTCATGGTTCGAAATCCATGTATTAGATATTTTTCCATTCTTGTGATAAACAGAGAGAGACTAGAGTTCAAATCCATGACTTTTTCTGCTAACGGTGACTATTGGGGAGGGAGAGAGAGAGAGAGGTGGTTTTACTCCATGCAATCACATCTGCCTTTATATTAATTACTCTTGTTACCCCGCTTCCTCCTTCTATCAAGGTAAGTTTTTGTTTTCTGTACAGAACACGATAGGGAGTGCATGCTAACTATTCAAAATGTCACTGTAAGATAAAACAGGCTATATATATATATATATGTTCTCTGTAACAGGATTGAAAATGTACAGATTGTCAACATGTTCTGTCTTGTTCAGGTTACGCGTCGGATAGATGCGTAAAGCCTTAGCGACGGCGTAGATGGTAGAGGGGTAAGAGCTATCTAGCACAAGACGGCATCTGTCCCTAAAACTGTGAGCAGGAGGAGGAATTCGGCTAAGCCCCATCGGAGGAAGTGAGGACGTATGCCTAATTCTTATTTACTTTTATCGTCAGATACCTCTTTCCTCCTCCTCCTCCCTATAAGGCCCAGTTTTACAGATACATAGATACTTGTTATTTGCCGGTTGCAGTGTAAAACTATACGTCATATCTACCTAAGTGTGCACTCTAATAGTAAAACATCTATTATGTTTATGTGTGATCTTTGTAGTGAAATGTTTCAAGACTTGACCGTCCTCAACGACATAAAGCTTTAAAGCATAACTTCAGAATTTTTTCATGCAAACGATGTACCGCTACATTTAACAGCCGTGATAATCTCACACGACATGTAAATTCCAAACACATTTGTTTAAGTAATCCACCAGTAGAACGCTTAGAAACTATGACTAAATGTCGAAAGCGTGATCCAAAATACAACATCGTCTCAACTTACTACAAGTTCTGTTACTATCCTCATACCACCAGATAAAGAGAAGCAAGAAGAGGAGATGCATAGGGAAGAAGAAGAAAAACTCAACCTTTCTTTACCATCGGAGCTTTTTCATTCTACTTTATTTTCTAAGCCGGCTACACGTTCTGTTGCTGTGCAAAAACTCAAGAAGTAGAAGATAAAGAAAAAGAAGATGGTTTTACAGCTACTTTTCAATGAAACCGTGTTAAGATTGTATCTACTAATAACATTTCAGAAGTACATACTACATCAAAACAAGTTCTTCCGTTTCCTACCCATCAACTGTCTACACGTATTAGCAAAACTCTGTTACCCTATGCAGATGTAAGATGTTGTAAAAACATTAACTTACTCGTTGAACGATTACAACTCCTACGAGCTAATCCAGATCTTGGATACACAGTGTATGAACGAGAGATTCAAGAAATAGAAGAAGAATTACGTCGTAGGCGTATTATTGTGTAATAGCTCTCAAGACAACGACAACGAACTCATTGTATCCACCGTTGTAGACGATAACATCACATGCTGAAATAGAAAAAACAGTAGTAGTTTGTAAATCAATATTTTATTCAATTTGAAATGTTCTACTTATTGCATTCCCTTTACACCTATCATAAAGGCTTGAGTTTACTAGAGAGTAACCTTGATAACGAACAGTACTAAACATGCATAACCATAAGGATGTAATCGCTGCAGAGGAGGAGGTGGAGGGATTCAGCTGACCTCTATAACTGTGAGGAGGAAGAGGGATTGAGCTGACCTCCGTAACTGTGAGGAGGAGGTATTAATCTGACCTCCATAACTCTGAGGAGGAAAAGGAGGAGGAGGAGGAAATGAGCTGACCTCCATAACTGCAAGGAGGAGGAGGGATTGTGCTAACCTCCGTAACTGAGGGGATGGAGGAATTAAGCTGACCTCCGTAACTGTGAAGAGGAGGGAATGTGTGAGGAGGAGGAGGGATTGAGCTGACCTTCGTAACTGTAAGGAGGAGGGGTTGAGCTGACATCTATAACTGTGAGGAGGGGGAGGGATTGAGCTGACCTCCGTAACTGTGAGGAGGAATCGATAAAGGCAGCTAGCCTTAATCCACTGAGATTTTGCACTAAAGTTCCTTTCAAGAATTCCGCAGCACACAAAATCACGCGACTAAGTCCCGTCAAGATAATACCAGAGAGGTTATAGAGATCGATAC
Organism: Anabrus simplex; assembly: GCF_040414725.1. Classification (NCBI taxonomy): domain Eukaryota; kingdom Metazoa; phylum Arthropoda; class Insecta; order Orthoptera; family Tettigoniidae; genus Anabrus; species Anabrus simplex. The sequence goes on from NC_090266.1 coordinate 91,796,063, forward strand.
TTTTTAAAATTCCGCGGCAAAACCAATGCACGTGGTTAGGACCTGTCAAGATAACAGTAGTGGGTTAGCCACGTATAGAGATGTGTGCGTGGTTCAAGATGGAAGCTGTCATCTTAACAGCTCTTCGAATACCGCAGCCCACGTATTTAAAATTGCAGCAGTGGGGTTGGGGTCTGTCAAGATTCCGCGCCCTCATGGATAGGACCTGTCAAGGTGGCAGGTGTCATCTTGACAGCTGTTACAAGCACGGGGATTAAAATTCCTCGACCTCTACGTCGTTAAGACGGCAGCAGTGAAGTTCGGCCCTGTTAAGATGGTAACAGTGAGGATATCCACGTTCATTTGTTCAAAATCTGCGCCCACGTGGATAGGACCTGTCAAGATGTCAGCTGTGGAAACACGTAGATTTTAAATACCACGCCCCCTACGTAGTTAATATAAAAGCGTGAGGTTAGGGACTGTCAAGGTGGCAGCAGGGAGGTTAGCGACGTTCACTTGTTTAACAAGTGCACGTGGTTGCGATCTGTTAAGATGGCAGCTGTCGTCTTGGCAGCTGTTTAAATTCCGCTGTCGTCTTGGCAGCTGTTTAAATTCCACTCCCCCTACGTCATTAAGTAGGCAGCAGTGAGTTTAGGCCCTGTTAAGATGGTAGCAGTGAAGTTATCCACGTTTACTTGTTCAAAATCCGCGCCTACGTGGATATGATCTGTCATGAATGCAGCTGTCATCATGACAGCTGTTAAAAGCACGTGGATTTTAAATTCCGCGTCCTCAACGTCGTTAAGGTGGTAGCAGTGAGGTTAGGTACCGTTAAGATGGTAACAGTGAGGTTAGCGACGTTCAAAATACGCGCCCTCGTGGTTGCAACCTGTCAATATGGCAGCTGCCAAATCACGTGGATTTTAAATTCCGCGCCCCCTAAGTGCTTAATGTGCCAGCAGTGAGGTTAGGCCCTGTTCACTTGTTCAATAATCCGCGTTCGTGGTTAGAATATGTCAAACCGGGCGAGTTAGCCGTGCGCGTAGAGGCGCGCGGCTGTGAGCTTGCATCCGGGAGATAGTAGGTTCGAATCCCACTATCGGCAGCCCTGAAAATGGTTTTCCGTGGTTTCCCATTTTAACACCAGGCAAATGCTGGGGCTGTACCTTAATTAAGGCCACGGCCGCTTCCTTTCAATTCCTAGGCCTTTCCTATCCCATCGTCGCCATAAGACCTACTGTGTCGGTGCGACGTAAAGCCCATAGCAAAAAAAAGAATATGTCAAGGTGGCAGCTATCAAATGCAAGTCGTTAAAAGCACGTGGATTTTAAATTCCTCACCCTCTACGTCGGTAAGATGGCAACAGTGAGGTTACGTTCTGTTAAGATGGCAGCAAAATCCGCGCCCGCTGGTTAGGACCTGTCAAGATAGCAGCTGTCAAAAGCACGTGGATTTTAAATTCTGCGCCCCTATGCAATTAAAGTGGCAGTGAGGTTAGGCCCTATTAAGATGGTAGCAGTGAGGTAAGCGACGTCCACTTGTCCAAAATAATTGAGGTTAATTTCCGTCAAAATGACAGCTGTCAAGATGACAGCTGTCAAAATGCACGTGGCTTTGTTTACAAACAATAGAACTTGATCGTGACGTCATGATCACATGACCGGGGTCAATGTCCTTTGGCCGGGGTCAGTGTGACCTTGCGTGCTGACTCAGCAGAAGAAATGCTGACGCCATGTTTCAGTACAACCATAGCTCATGCTACTATCCTGCTAGTAAAGGCATGTGGGAGCGTGTAAAACAGTGGTACAAAACGTGAAAGACAAACAATAAGAACTGAATGTAACAGCAAGGGAACACATATTGAATTCTATAAAATAAGAAAAATATCACAGTAAGGACGGAAATGTTAACAAAAATGGAAATGAGAGGGATAATTTGGTGGCCAATGGGAGTGTGTAAAAATAAAACTATAAGACAAAGAATGAGGAAAATCCATGTATTCTATGCGACTAAGTAATGACAGTGGCTCACGTACGAAACGACTCTAAGGAAACAAGAACGATCAGATATATATATGTATGCGAAGGATATTAGTAAAATAGAAAATGAATGTGAACTTTACTACACAATTTTTAAGTTATTAAACAGAGAATGCAAACACCAGTGATATTAGCGGGACTATGTAATATTATCAGAGGAATGTGAGAATAGATTCCCGTAACTTGTAGTAAGAAAATGTTTATGGAGGTAACCTAGACTCTATGATATTGTTAAGTCCTAGGCAGTACCTCAGGTGCTATGTACAGTATATATAATGTAATCTGGCAATAAATTATAGTGTAATCATGTGTTGTGACAGTTCTTTAAACTGGAATTAGTTTTTATTACTAACAAAATTAGTTGCATGTGATTGCGATGTTTGCTGTGAGAGGATGTTCTCTCCCCCAGTTGGTGGACATCCGTGACTGAGGGAGGGGATCCGTCCGTTATCTTCGTTCGTTCGCATGCGGTATGAATATGTGTGGTATGTTTTCAACTAACAATACTCCTTGCATGTGATTGCGATGTTTACATTGGGCGGGTGCTCTCTCCCTCAGTTCGTGGTCATCCGTGTCTGCGGGGGAGGGGATCCCGTTCATTTCTTTTGTCCACTCATATGTAGTAAGAATATATAAAATGAGGTATCCTGGACTCTACAACATGTTTAAGGGCTAGGAAATGCCTGAGAAGGCTATGGTCGTAACAAGGTTGTTACTTTTTAAATATTGTATATTATCAAAACGAACTAACTTCATGTATTATGCTATGTTTAAGGGAAATGAATACTCTCTCCCCATTTCGTGGTCATCCATGACCGGGAGAGAATAGTATTCTGTTCATTCAGTCATCCATCTATTTATTCATTTATTAATTAAGGAAGTATTTTTAGCGTGTACGGATTTGATGTGTATATTATACCTTGAAATAGATATTACTGTATAGTGTATGTGCATCGCAGACCCCCATTGAGTCACACGACACATATACTATGTGTCGTGTGACTCAATTTATCGTATGATAAATTAAAAATGTGTAGCATATGTGCCATGTGATTCAATCGCGCTACTTTCTTAGCTAACGCCATGGTCAATCAATCATAATCAATACAAAATACAGAACCATAATTAATAATTATAATTGTTCTAGTGAAATATAAATGGTTAAAGGGGTACATCTAAAAATAACGGTGGATAATAGATACGAATGGTTCACACATTTTGAATCAGTAGGCTTCAATTGTTTTACAATAAATGTTGGATACCAATGTATACGACGATTTTCAAAATTTACATTTTTTGCTAGGGGCATTACGTCGCACCGACACAGATAGATCTTATGGCGACGATGGGATAGGAAAGGCCTAGAAGTTGGAAGGAAGCGGCCGTGGCCTTAATTAAGGTACAGCCCCAACATTTGCCTGGTGTGAAAATGAGAAGCCACGTAAAACCATCTTCAGATAGTGGTATTCGAACCTACTATCTCCCGGATGCAAGCTCACCGCCGCGCGCCTCTACGCGCACGGCCAACTCGCCCGGTGATTTACATTTCAGTGTAACCTCTGATATACAGGGCATATCCGTGATGACGTTACACACTTTCAGGGGTGATGGAAGAAGGCAAGTGTATCAATTTGAGATAAGGAACCGTATTCCGGAAACGTTCGATTCAAAAGTTATAAATAATCCAAGTTGTTTAACGTCCGACCGTTCTTAACCGAAGCCGGGGTATCGGAATTTCATCCCGCAGTAGTTCTTCAACGTTACCGAAGCCAACGACATGGGGTTGTCACCTTTTAGCACCCCTAAAAACCACCGACCTTAGTGGGGTGTGAACCCGATAACTTGGGATTAGTAGACTAACGCTGTGTCAATAATACCACTGCAGCAGGCAGTCAAAATTTAAAGCAAAAATCGGTCTGATAACTCCGACTGTACTGTACACTACATGTGTTAAGAGTGCAATAGAGGAGACAATCCCGACGAGCAGAAGAGGTTAGGGTAATAACTCAACGACTCCCATGTAGATGGCGTACTGTGTACTGACGTGATCAGTGTGCGATATCTGTACGGGAAACTTCAGTCTGTGTTGACGGGTTGAAGAGGTATGTTGATCAACCCTGTACAAATAGAGTTCTACCCGGTTACGGAACTTACAAATATGGTGTTCGTGTATGGGCAAGGAAATGGAAGCAGCAGAGAAGCTGAACGGTGGCGCAGTACCAAATATCCACATAGGAGATATACGGCTCACACCATGTCACCACGACTGCTCCAACGATTATGTGAAACAGGGCAATTAGTACCACAGTAGAATGACCAAGGAGGACGACGAATTACACGGTCTCCCGACTTAGAAGATTCAGTGCTTGCTCGCGTGGATGAGGCGCCTGAAATCTGCACTCGAGCAGTTCCACGTGAAATGAATATTTCGCATTTGACTGTGCTTCGAGTATTAGGTGAAATAACACTTCACCCCTATGATACATAGAATGTGAAGTCTTTGAGTCCTGCTGAATCCACACCCAGAGTCGTGTTCAGCCAATGGGTCTTGCAATGCCTTGCAGTAGATCCTCACTTTACTGCGTATGTGCTTTTCATAGATGAATCCCTTTCCACTAGAGACGGAATGCTAAACAGTCACAATAGTCATGTTTGAGCCGATGAGAATCCCCACGCTACAGTTGTGAAGAGCCATCAGCACAAACCTTCAGTCAACGTGTGGGCAGGCATAGTCAGTGATTACGTAGTATGCCCGTTTCTTCTTCCTCCCCGCCTAAATGCCGGAGTGTACACAGTGGTGCTCAGAGATGTACTATCCACGTTCCCGGAACACATCCCCCCGCCACTCTCCCTTCGTCAACAGATGTGGTCCCAACATGAGGAAGCCCCGTCTCACTTTGGACTGAGTGTACGTGAACACTTGGATCACATGTTCCCTGCAAAGTGGATAGGAAGAGGAGTCCTGCTTCATGGATCGCTCGTTCACCTGATTTCACCCCACTTGATTTCTTCTTGTGGGACAATGTGAAAAGCCTTGTGTATGAGACACAGTTCGCAGGACCACGGAATTGAAATACCTTGGCAAGGTTATTGCCCTGATGAACAAAAAAAAGGTAAGCAGTGCGGGAGAGAGCATAGAAGATGGAATTGTCATTTAAAATGAGCCACAATACTTACAGATTCAAATCCATCTCCTACCAGGTTAAACTGAGACACTACTACGCAGTAGTCAGACTAGCATGCCTTTACACAGCAGAAACACTTGAAAAAATGGATAATATATCGATTGAAAGAAAGGAAAGGACGTTCCTCAGAAAAACGTTGGGTCCTAAGAAAGTGTCCGACGGTTTTGCCTTCCACCTGAGGCTCTTTGCGAGAATATCACCGCCGTTATGAAGAAACGAAGGTTACCTTCTTATGGTCACCTGCACAGTATGGACCGGTGAAATTGGCGCACAAATTGCTCACTTCACAGGGAAAATGGAATTATCATCCCCGCCGGCTGAATCAGGTGCACGAAGACATGCGGATAAATGATATAAGACCAGAGGAGGTAATGGAGAGGACCATCATTAGATTAATGTGTCGGGGTTGAGAAACAACCTGCAAAATCGCGGAACATCTTGGTGGAAGAACGGCTGAAAAGGAGCATGAGATTGAAAATTCCTTGGTTATTACGTAAACAAAAATGCGTAAGCGTAAGAAAGAGAGGCAAGTAGTTCGTGTAACCGTAGTCCATAGCTGGTAAATAAATAATTAAATAAATAAATAATTGAAGGCTCCCCGCAAAAACTATGTATAATCCATTTTTTTTTTTCGGAAATAGAGTTACGTTGTTTATCAGAAGATGCACAAGTCACAGAATGAAGAGATCGATATCGGCTGTGTAGTTGCTGTACTAGTAGCTTGAAAATGGAGCTCCGAGTGACAACGTTGTTCATCCAACAACGATGGCTGATGTGGGAGTGAGTAGTGTGCCAGATGGCCAACTGAACCGATTAAAAGGAGGTAGAAGGATGTATATTAATGTTACCTCTTCGAAGGACAATGTGCGAAAAGGACAGCTGAACAGTGGGAAAGCATACACAACCACAAAATAATATCCTCAAACCTGGAAAGTGTCCTTCCATTCAGGTGAGTACAAGAACGTTATATACCTAAATGAGTTTTTTTATGCTGTAACCTGTCACCTTTGTATGTGTCTCTATGTGCTGATAATAGCAAATAGAGTTTTTTGAAAAACAGCAGAATTATATTTTCAGGCATTTTAGGTAAGTGTGTGTGATTGACAGGTCTCTTTTCGCCATTCATGAGCCGGGTTTGCACATGTTTGTAGAGTGATTGCAAATATCTCACTCTTAAAATGAAGAAGGAAATTTTACATAACCTCTACCGCAAGAATTATCATGGACAGTCAATGTTCCTAGCAGAAAATACGGAAATAATCGAACCTCAACGCAGAGAATCCATGAAGCTATTGCCATGTACTTCAATTTTAGTTAAAGGAAACGTTTTCATGTCTGCCAGAAAACATTTTGTGATGTATTACAGATAACACCCTGGAGAGTTCAGATCACACAAGAGAAAATGAAAAAATGGAGACACGGAATTTTAAAGATCGTCGAGGCACCCGCAAAAAACAGAAGGAACCGTATCCCAGATGAAGACAGACAAGTAGTAAATGACCATATAATACGCCTTTGCATTTGAAGAGAGTCTCTACAGCAGAAGACAAAAGACTAAAACATGTCTAAGTGCAGATTTTAGTGTTGCTGCTATATTGAGATTGTTCCGGAAAGAACTTCAAAATTGTCCTTACATGTTTATCCTAATGGGTGGGTAGGAGATAGGGATCTGCGCACAGATGGCCTTCACTTAAACCGCAGTGGTACATATAAGTTAGGAAATTTGTTTAGAAGGGTTATAGGGAGGTACATTCAGGGAAACAGGATGGCCTAGGGAGCGATGTTAAGGGAACAGGGAACTGGAAATCAAGTAGGGAAGACATAAAACTGTTAGTGCTCAACTGTAGAAGTATTGTAAAGAAAGGAATACAATTAAGTAATTTAATAAATACATATTTACCAGATATTGTAATAGGAGTTGAATCATGGCTAAGCAATTATATATGGATGCAGAAATTTTCTCATGGAACTGGAGGGTGTATCGTAGAGATAGGATACGAATGGTAGGGGGGAGTATTCATTCTCGTGAAAGAAGAATTTCTAAGCTACGAAAGAGTTAAAGATGACAAACACGAAATTTTAGGGGTAAAGCTCATCTCTAAAGATAATGGGCAACTTGATGCTTTTGGAGTGTACAGAACAGGAAAGGGTAGCGCAGATGCTGATTCAGAATTATTTAATAAGATAATCAGCAATGTGGGAAACGATAAGGAAAGGGACGTGATTGTAGCGGGTGATTTCAATTTACCAAATGTAAATTGGGAAGGTAATGCGAACGACAGGAAGCATGAACAACCAATGGCAAATTAGTTAATATGGAAAGGGCATCTGATTAAGAAAGTGATCGAACCAACTAGAGGGAAGAATATTTTGAATGTGGTGCTGGTGAAACCAGATGAGCTCTATAGAGAAACCGAAGTAATAGATGGTACTAGTGATCACGAAGCTATTTTTGTGGTAATTAAAAATAAATGTGAAAGAAACGAAGGTATTAAATTTAGGACTATTAGACGGTACCATATGGCTGATAAAACAGGCATGAGCGAGTTCTTAATAAGTAAATATGATCGGTGGAAAACGGTAAATAAAAATGTAAACAGACTCTGGGATGGGTTTAAAACAATTGTTGAGGAATGTGGAAATAGGTTTGTACCTTTAAAGGTGGTAAGGAATGGTAAAGATCCACTATATTATAACAGGGAAGTAAACAGACTAAGAAGGAGGTCCAGGTTGGAAAGAAATAGAGTTAGAAATGGCTGTGGAAGTAAGGAGACATTGAAGGAACTTACTAGGAAATGGAATCTAGCAAAGAAGTCAGCTAAGGATAACATGATGGCAAGCATAATTGGTGGCAATACAAAGTTTAGTGAAAAATGGAAGAGTGTGTATAGGTACTTTAAGACAGAGCACGAAAGACATCCCAGGAATCATTAATGAACAAGGGGAGTGTGTATACGAGGATCTTCAAAAGGCAGAAGTATTCAGTCAGCTGTATGTAAAGATTGTTGGTCACAAGGATAATGTCCAGATAGAGGAGGTGACTAATACTGAAGAAGTATTAAAATTTACCTATGACAGCAATGACATTTAGAGTAAGGTACAAAAGTTGAAAACTGGAAAAGAAGCTGGAATTGATAAGGTTTCGTGGGATATACTAAAGACAATGGGTTGGGATATAGTACCATATCTGAAGTACTTGTTTGATTAATGTTTGCATGAAGGAACTTTACCAAATGAATGGAGAGTTACCATAGTAGCCCCTGTATATAAAGGAAGGGGTGATAGACATAAAGCTGAAAGTTACAGGCCAGTCAGTTTGACATGCATTGTATGTAAGCTTTGGGAAAGTATTCTTTCTGATTATATAAGACATGTTAGCGAAATTAATAACTGTTTTGATAGAAGGCAGTTTGGGTTTAGGAAAGGTTATTCCACTGAAGCCCAACTTGTACGATTCCAGGAAGATATAGCAGATATCCTGGATTCAGAAGGTCAATTGGACTGTATCGCGATTGACCTGTCTAAGGAATTTCATAGGGCAGATCATGGGAGACTACTGGCAAAATTGAGTGCAATTGGACTTGACAAAAGAGTGACTGAATGGGTGGCTCTGTTTCTAGAAAATAGAACTCAGAGAATTAGAGTAGGTGAAGCTTTATCTGTCCCTGTAATAATTAAGAGGGGAATTCCTCAAGGCAGTATTATTGGACCTTTATGTTTTCTTATTGTGGCCGTGAGTAGGTCACAGCTGACTGTACAGTTGTTGGTGTGTGGCTTGTGTTCGCTTGTCGGCGAGAGGGAGTGTGCGCGACTTTGGCAAGGACGAGAACACGTTTTTTACGTGAAGAGGGAGCTGGCCGACTGACAAAATAAAAAAATGAATGTTGGCGAGAGAAAAAAGTTGCTAGAGCGTGTCACTTGTAATTGCGAGGAACGATATAAATGAAATATTTATAATATCTTTGGTGGCGTGACATGCATAATTACCGAATGCTCATGGATTAAATTAAAATAAACTGGATAAATAATATCACATTTAGATGATATAAATTAAAAACTAAAATTTTTGAAATAATTTACACGACCTTTTGGCTAAAATGGTGATAAAATTATATATTCATACGGTAGAAGAATTTAGTATCTAAATTGACTTTACTTCCGTGCGTGTGTACCAGACACGATATTTAAGTCATGTGATAAGAGTACTCACTCTCACATACTGACGTGTTCCCGAACTATCATCTTCAGTCGCTCAGAGTCCTTGCCAGAAAGATTTTCAACTTAGAACATCGTGAATACTGTCGTCAGGAATAGTGGCTTCACTCCTGTGCTCTACACTTCTGATAATTGTCTACAACGTAGAACAGTGCTGTGATCAGACGTCGAATGTGCAGATATTAATCCCTTAAGTACGTGTCATTTCCAAAATACAGTTACGTGTGTGTTTGGAGTTTATTCTAAAACACTTTGTGTAAGTTTCAGCTTTCTCACGAGTGAACGTGGAGGACCTGGACTTGATCATTTCCAGAAGAGGACGGAACTTCGTAATATGGATTACCTGTGCTTCACCATGAAGTTCTAAATCATCGACCACCGTCGGCGGCGTCGGGATGCAGATTCATTCATCCTAGCATGGCTGATTGAGAATCCAGACTTCCAGACGTGAAGATATCTCCTTAAGTTAAGTCGATTACGCCTCATTTATATCTGTTCTATGTAGTTTTGTTCTATTCTTTCTTTCTTCTTAGTAATCTATTTTGACACATTTTTATGGTTGTATCTTTTGTTCGGATATCTCGTAAAATTAGCACCTACGATTGTTTAATGACCATGTGGCTTTGAATTGGACAGCGAGGATTCTGATAGAGTTATCCATGTGTTATCGAAACCATCTTTGCTTATTGAGTGAATTTCGTTACGAATATGAGTTAATTTATGTCCGATGGATTTAATGAAAGGATATTTCGTCAATATTTTCAATGTTTTCCTTGAAATGGAACTTCTACTTGTACCTCGTGTTTGAGATAACGTGTCATCGGGATATTAAGTCTGAATTCTATGTATGAATTTAATGAGAATATGTGCATTGTGGCATGTGATAATTAATTGGATTAATTAATCATCGAGACACATTTAAGTGGATATTATGTATTTGTAGGACGATGATAGGTTCTTATATTTCGTGGCTACACATATTTGATATTAGGATGCGACAAGTTAGAGTCGTCATTGTGGTACACTGTACATGTAAAGTATATGGGATAATTGGGCATGATATGAATCTTCGTGAAACTGAGTTTTTCACATGTTAATGTCGTAATATTATTAAGCCCGATGTTGATTAGGTTGTAATGTGAATATGGATTATTCGAGACGAATGCAGTGTAGTCTAATATTAGTGTCTTGAGATGAAGAAAATGAAAGTCCATGTTAATCGATGTACTTCTTAATTCGTGAGAATATCCCAATTTTGCTCAAGTAATTTAGTAATTTCAAGCTGAAGGTACAGGTGAATGTTCGCGAGGGCCTTAGTTCTGAAGAACAGATCTTCGATGAAATATCTCAGTAATATTTGATTCGGGACTAGGCAAGTTCATTCGTTAATGCAATTTTTCGCTCTCATGAGGTAACTCGATCTTGTGGAACGTAATAAATCTGTTAACAGGAGAGTGATATAGTTGATCGACACTCGTCGACATGTACATATTGTAGATATTTTCTTCTTGATAATCACAGTCTTCTTGATAATTTCCCTAGTTAGCTGTAGATGTAGTAATTTGCTAGTAGTTAGAGAATTATTTTCTATGTGTTTTGTTCTGATAATGTGTGACACTTTGATATTATCGATGGATAGTGGATGGGATTTCCACATGGATGATATTCTCTCCATTTATAAATGTTCGTAAGCTCAGAAGGCGTTTTATTTTGTTAAATTATTAATCAGATGCTTAAAGTTCAGTATTAATTCTCACGAAAAGAGATGTGGGACGACGTGAACAGATATATCCGACGTCTCGGATTAACTTAGAGAAAACAAAGGCAAATTCAACTTTTCATTTTATAACTACAAAATTGTTAATATAACGAATGTAAATTTTATTTTGCTATAACTGTTAACTTATTGAATCTTGGATATTTCTTTATTATACTCGTTCTTACAATTACTGCATTTTTTCCAGATTGTCGATTAAGGCTTGGCCCAGACCTCATTTTTCTGAATAACAATTTTTGATTCAACTTTAAAGTAATAATTTAATGATTTTAAAGACGATAAAGAAAATTAACAATGTAAAATACTCTGTTAGAATATTAGGGAAAACAATTGCCGTGTACCATCCCATTTGTTTGCATTTAGGTTTGTTACATCAAGAGCCATATTACATTACATAAAGTAGTGATCATAGTCATAATCACAGACTTCAGGATGGCTAATATTTCATTTAATTCAATGGAAGTGTCATATTTGTTCTATACCTTGAACATGCTTATTCGATGAACCCTATGTTAATCCTGCCACATTCATTAATTTTTATAAGCCTACAGCCATCGAACTGAGCACCCCTGGGGTGTCTCGTGTTCGCTGACTGACTACGTCGGGGACATTATATACATCAATGATATGTGTAAAGAAGTGGAATCAGAGGTAAGGCTTTTCGCAGATGATGTTATTCTCTACAGAGTAATAAATAAGTTGCAAAATTTGAGCAACTGCAAAATGACCTCGATAATCTTGTGAGATGGACAGTAAACAATGGTATGATGGTAAATGGGGATAAAAGTCAGGTTGTGAGTTTCACAAATAGGAAAAGTCCTCTCAGTTTTAATTACTGCGTTGATGGGGTGAAAGTTCCCTTTTGGGATCGTTGTAAATACCAAGGTGTTAATATAAGGAAAGATCTTCATTGGGGTAATCACATAAATGGGATTGTAAATAAAGGGTACAGATCTATGCACATGGTTATGAGGTTATTTAGGGGTGGTAGTAAGGAAGTAATGGAGAGAGCATATTTGTCTCTGGTGAGACCCCAACTAGAGTATGGTTCCAGTATATGGGACTCACACCAGGATTATTGATTCAGGAACTGGAAAAATCCAAAGAAAAGCAGCTCGATTTGTTCTGGGCGATTGCCGACAAAAGAGTAGCGTTACAAAGATGTTGCAAACTTTGGGCTGGGAAGACTTGAGAGAAAGGAGACGAGCTGCTGCGAGCTGTCAATGGTGAGATGGCGTGGGAGGACATCAATAGACGAATAAATTTGGGTGGTGTCTTTAAATGTATGAAAGATCACAATACGAAGATACAGTTCGAATTCAAGCTGACAAATTGGGGCAAATATTCGTTTGTAGGAAGGGGAGTTAGGGATTGGAATAACTTACCAAGGGAGATGTTCAATAAATTTCCAATTTCTTTTCAATCATTTAAGAAAAAGCTAGGAAAACAACAGATAGGGAATCCGCCACCTGGGCGACTGCCCTAAATGCAGATCAGTTGTGATTTATTGATTGATTGATCGTGATATCTGCAATAAAAAATTAATATAAGATATTGACTTCCGAGGTATGATGGCTGTGACACATGTGACAAACTTCGCGTATGTTAATAGCGGCAAAGTCGGTGGACGAGGAAGAAGAGATACGACTTGAGGGTGAATTACACCATCGTAAAGCCGAAAACGCTTACACAACAATGAATGAGGACGTTGTCTTAGCTAGGGAATACGACAGCATTGTTGTGTTGAGTGTTGATCTCCAGCATTTATTGCTCTGCCCTACTCTTACACAGTGAAATATATTCTACCAAAGGCTATATGCACTTCGATATTTTCAATCAAGTGCAAACAACCCTTGTCCATGTGTGGCACGAATCTGTAGCTAAAAGAGGGTCCATGGAGATAGTATCACGATCTTGAAATATATTCGCATGCTCTATGTACCTCTTGAGCTAGGGGAAGAGTAGAGGGGCTGGGCGGGTTCTAAGCCACCTCGTCAGCATTTTTGTGCAGAGTCAGCCCCCGAAGTCATTGACCACGGCCAAGATCATTGACCCCGACCACATGATCGTGACGTCAAAGCCACGTGCTATTGTTTACATATAAGGTCACGTGCTCCTGACCGCTGTCAGCTGTCGTCTTGACTGACACTTACCTCACTTTTCGAGCACGTGGGCGCAGCTAACCTCACTGCTGCCATCTTGACAGGTCCTAACCTTACTTTCTGTGAACAAGTGAAGGTGGCTAACCTCACTGCTGCCATCTTAACCACGTGGGCACGGAATTAAAATAAGTGACAGCTGTCAAGATGACAGCTGCAATCTTCACAGGTCCTAACCTTACTTTTAGGCCACGTGGGCGCGGAATTTGAACAAGTGAACGTAGCTAACCTGACAGCCGTCGTTTTGACAGGTTCTAAACTCGTGCACTTGTTTTGGCGCGGATTTGGAATAAGTGAACGTGGCTAACCTCTCTGCTGCCATCTTGAGAGGTCTTAACCTCGTGCACTTGTTTTGGCACGGAATTTTGAACGATCTCCTAACCTCACAGCTGTCATCTTGACGGGACTTAGCCACGTGCTGGGTATTTTGAACGACCCTTATCTCACAGCTGTTATCTTGACGGGACTTAGCAACGTGCAAAAGGGAACAATCCTAACCTCAATGCTGTTATCTTGACGGAACTTTGCCATGTGGGACATCATCTTAGAGGGGCCTAACCTCGGAGGATCCTAGTGTTAAGGCCAGCTGCCCTTCCCGTCACTAACTCGGAGAGGTCTAAGGATCATAGTTTTAAGTCTAGCTGCCCTTCTCGACGTGCCCCTTCCCGAAAAACTTGGAGCGGTCTAAAAATCATAGTTTGGTGGCTAGCTGCCTTTCACAACATGACACCATCTTAGAGGGTCTAAGGACCCTAGTTTTAAGGCTAGCCGCCCTTATCATTATGCGTCTTTCCAACAGCACCTTAGAGGGGCCTATGGATCCTATTTCTAAGGCTAGCTACCCTTCTCGACATGCTCTTTCCCAACACCACCTTAGATGGGCGTAACCTCAGAGGATTATAGTTTTAAGGCTAGCTGCCATTCTCGACATACCCCTTTCCAACACCATTTTAGAGGGACCTATCCTCAGAGGATCCTAGTTTTAAGGCTAGCTGTCTTTTCGTCATACCACTTCCCGGCACCACCTTAGAGGACATTAGTTTTAAGGATAGCTGTCCTTTTCGACACATCCCTTAACGGCACCGGGCATAAGGACCCTACTTTTAAGGCTAGCTGCTTTCCTCGTCATGCCCCTTCCCGACACCATCCTAAAGGACCCTAACCTGAGAGGATTATAGTTTTAAGCCTAGCTGCTCTTCTCGAAATGCCACCATCTTACAGGGGCGTAGGGACTCTAGTTTTAAAGCACGCTGCCCTTTCCGGCATGACCCTTCGCGACGCCATCTTCGAGGGGTCTGACTTTACAGCGTATAGTTTTATAACAAGATGCCCTTCTCGACGCCATCTTGAGGGATGCCCTTTCCGAACGTCATCTTATTTGACTGATGTGAAAATGGAACGATCTGTATCCGACAGCGTGACGTCACGGAGGTCGGCTCAATCTGTCTTTCTCCTCCTTCTCACAGTTTTACGGACAGATGCCCTCCTGTGCTAGTTCCCCCTCCCACTACTATTTTTGTAGGAAGGCTAACTACACCTACGCTAAGGCTTAACGTCTCTATCCGACGCGTGACCCCTCCTGAACAAGATACAACATGTCGTTAATCAATCTTGTTACAGAGGACTGGAAATTATGTGCCCTCTATCAAGGACATCAAATTTTTGTGTTTAGAACATACATCTATAGTCTGTTGTTATCCTACAGTAAAGATTTGAATATTTAGCATACATTACCTCGTGCTCTGAACAGAAAACTTACCTTGATTATAAATATATGTTAGGAGGGGGCGCGGTATGTTGTCGATAAAAACAAGAGTAATTAAGCAGGCAGATGATGATTGCATGGAATAAAACTACCTCCCTCCCTCCCTATTTCACGTATATAACATCAACTTTATGACGCATACAGAATAAAAATCATGGATTCGAACTCTGATCTCTCTGTTCAGTGCTAGAATTAAAAATATTCTAATACATGCATCTCATGGATTTCGAACCCTGATCTCTCTGATTAATGCAAGAATAAAAAACTCCCTCACTCTTTATTTCGTGTGACACAAACACATAACCAATATAAAAGATCTCTCTCTCTCTCTCTCTCTCTCTCTCTTATTGTGATAGATTGGAACACTGATCTGTCTGTTTAATGATACATTCAAAAGAGAAAATTTCTAACTCATGCAGCAAAAAATCTGTATTACAGATATAGATCCGAACTCTGATTTAGTCACCGTAGCAGAATAAAAAATCATGGATTTAAAAAGTGTTTTCGTAGTTCGAATAAAGAAAATCACTTATACATGCAACACATAGAACCGAACCCTGTTTACACAGTATTAATGCTAGAATGAAAATACCTCGCTCCTTATTTCGTATGCTGATTGCACATGATTCATATCACAGTTACCGTAAAAAATTACATGCATGGAATGGAACACTGAAACTCTCTGATATGTAGGATAACAACAGACGCACATGACTAAGACCCGTCAAGATGACAGCACTAAGGTTAGGGTTCGTTTCAATATTCCGCACCTGCACGTGGCTAAGTCCCGTCCAGATGATAGCTGTGTGGTTAGGGATCGTTCACTTTTCAAAATCCGCGCCGAAACAAGTGCGCGAGTTTAGGAGCTCTCAAAATGACGGCTGTTAGGTTAACCACGTTCACTTGTTAAAATTTCGAGCCCATGTGGTCTAACAATAGGACCTCTCAAGATGGCAACAGTGAGGTTGGCTACGTTCACTTGAGCAAATTCCGCGCCCACGTGACCAAGAAAGTAAGGTTCGAACCAGTCAAGATTGTAGCTGTCACCTAGACAGCTGTCACTTATTCAAATTCCGCGCCCACTTGGTTAAGATGGCAGCAGTGATGTTAGCCACGTTGTTCACAAAAAGTAAGGTTAGGACATGTCAAGATGGCAACACTGAGGTTAGCCGAGCCCACGTGCTCAAAAAGTGAGGTTAGATCCTGTCAAGATGATAGCTCTCAAGAGCACGTGGCTTTGTTTAAAACAATGTGATGTCACGGTCACATGGTCATGACGTCATGCGGTCAATGACCTTGGGCGGGATCAATGACCTCGGGTGCTGACTCAGCAAAAACTATGCTGACGAAGTGGCTCAGAACCCGGCCAGCCCCTCTACTGTCAAGGACGCAGGCTCACCATATGGTCTGATCGCTGTGTGGCCCGAAGCAATAACTGGAAAATGGTTGTGTTGCTACAGTGGTTGGCGGCATCAGGCTTTTTACTGACGCGAATCAGAAGTTCCTTTGCAGCGGGCACAGCGTTTTACCATGCGGCAAATCATTCGCTCAAATTGAAAGGAATAAAATGTGTCTTCTGTTTATGTTCCATTACAGTGGGAAGATGTTATCAAGAATGCTTGTCCTAATCAATAATCCATTTCAAGTGACTATGATGACCCGAGAAAACTTGTTGATGTCACGTAATTGGAGTCGAACCTAAAGAAAGACATAGCTTTAAATATATCGAATGCTATGTGGCTTCGTTTACCGGCTAGCAGTCCCACTGTATTTCAAGTTCGACCTGGTCACAATGTCTTATACCCATGGAGTACTTACAGTATCACAAAGCGGCAACTCGGGAAGGCCAAGTTAAATGAGCAATCTATTGTTGATCAATTTGCAAGCCTCAAGCCGATGTACACAGGACCTATTCCTATTACTAAAGAACAAAAAGGAACCTAATCATCATGAGCGAATTTTTAGATCCACAGTACCGCGACATCTACATAAGCTTGTTTTCTGATTGATACAGTGCTTCTCTTAGTGTTCATTAGCCCTTTCCTACAGGAAAAGTAGTCAGATATGGACTTCTAATTCTTTCATCTGCTGTTACTGGGCATCTTTCTTTTATTATTGAGAAAATGTGAAGGAACTGACATATTATCTCTGATACAATGTGTAAACATCAGGATATCCAAGGTTTTTGAAACTTTAGTGAATAACTGAAGGCATCATATAACAGATAAGAACATGTTATCAATCTAATTTCATGTAACACTTTAGTATTTATTAAAATTATTTCATACATTTTCAAAGTTGTAAATATAGTCAATTTTTAAGTTTTGTGTCTCCTGTAAAATTAGTAAAATGAGTTATGCGGCGTGTTTGAGGGGAGCCCTTCAACTAACGTATAACTATCATTGTTTTTTATATACACATGTTTACATAGGATTTCCATAAAATATAAGATCATGCCTTAGAGGAGAAAAACTTCGTCCAACGCTTCACTAGGTGCTAGTGCCCGAGAATGGACGTGACATTCCTACGCACTAGAGGTATGCGGATGCGCTGAATAAGAAAAGTAGTTGATTGGATATCGCCGGAAATCAGAGCAATCCGTTGTCAAACCTCTTTGATAAAATTGAGGCCATCATTGGCCCAGGTACCACTCGATTCAATTTCTACTAGCACGAAGAAGAATTTGTCGAACAAATCGCTGTATTTTCTTTTTCTAGTATATTCCCGACTCGAGGCTGCACCTTCAGTACTCATTGACGAAAGGGCAAGATTGGACTGGGCGAAAATATCGCTACAGGTAAAATCCCGCAGCAGAGATCCACCCCTCTACCATGGCACAAGTGTCATTCCGTATGGTCTTTCACCGTCTGAACGGCAGCAGCAAGTAGGCACTTGTATAGAAAGAACTGCTGCTGAAACCAGAGTCCGCAACATGACATCATTTGTAGTCGAGTGACGCCTTTACTTTTCACACAGGGAAGGCCATGGAGGCCATGTCGATCTACGTAGGCACCACAAGCTTAGCATCGGTGAGGCTCACTGACTGCTGCTCCTATAGGTATATGGAAACCCTCTTGGGAATATGAAGACCAAGAAAAGTCGAAGGTTATGTCTGGTGTCATTCACCCGATTAAGAATAAAAATCAACGAGGAGCCGAGCTTTGTCTTCAGTCTACTAGTTGTCTGCTGCAGAATCCAGTGGAGATGACTGATACGAGGAACATCCGAAGAAGCTTGAATACTTATTTTGCCCATATAAGGGGGGAACTACACCGATTAAGCTTGATGATCCTTATGTGGCCCCTTGTACGGGAATATCGGCGTCCAAGTATCCACCAGGTGGAAGGAGAGCAGCGACAGGACGAAGAAAACCGGGCAAAGAAGCTGAAAATGACGGAATCACCAAATCCACAACACGACAAAAGCCGACGCCACCAGAACCAACGCGAATAGAAGCCTGCAACCACGCATTACGACTCAGGGATAAATTGAGGATGGTTTCGAGCGAAGTTTTTAACACACAATTGAATTCCTCTACTACTGGGATCCCACACAAGTACGGAGAACAACGAAGGATGTACTGTAATCGCGGGATTGAAAACGAAGCACGATGCAAGAACAAGACTGAATGCTATATGTCGAAACCATGGGAACGCGTAAAATAAACACCTTCACTTTCGACGCCCTTTCAGCCAATATCCCGCACAGAGTTTCAGAGCATAGCGCTGCACAGAAGTAGAGAAGTATTGGATGTTATTAAAAGACGAATTCCAGGGGCATAACCATTAAAATTCTTTTGTAGTATCACAGCTTGTTCCCGATGAACGCCAGGAAAACCCACTTCGTGCTTAGAAAAATTGAGATGTAGACTAATATTTGAAGCTTGTTTGCGAATTTTATCCAGAGATGTAAGGACGAAATCAAGTTCATCAGCAATGGTACCTTCATCCAAATACCAAATGTTTAACTAGGTAGTGATGGAGATAACAATCGACTCAAGAGTAACTGCGAAAAGGGCAGGATCGAGTGGTTCACTTTGTTGAACTCCGCATTGAGGAGGTATCATTTCTCCACCAAGGAAAATGTCAATAAGCGTGGAGTAGCACTGATAGACATATGGATAGATGAAAGGAAACTCATTCTTCACTATTAACAACATAGCATTACAATGCAACTCGTTGAAAGCATTACGGAAACCTAATATAACGAAAGCTTTCGTACACTAATGAGGAGGCGAATAATAGACACGCGCGGCATAGAGAGCAGATTCAGCTCTGTTGGGAACACACACTCCAAGTTGGTGGGGAGATCAGAAGTTCAGAGCTGCTGTACGGATTCTGTAGAACAAGATTTTCGCAGCCAGTCGACGCCAATCGATACCGACAGCAATAGAGCGAATGCCACCACATTTCTTCTTCAGAGCGGTGAGTGAGGCAACAAAAAAAATAGTGGGCGAACTTCCAAAGGAACTCTACCAGAAATGATGAGGTCAAGTAAACCACGAAAAGATCTTATGAGTGGCTCGATAGAATCAAGCTCTTGACATTGGAGAGGGTCACTCAGGAACGGACAAAAGCCATCCAGTCCCCTAGAAGATTCAGAAGGAAACTTTGAGACAAAATATGGACATAGAATTAAACAACGTTGTAAGTTTGGACATAGATATACCAGACTGGTATACACTGAAATACACGAAATTTACATATCCACACGCGAATTATGGATTACAAAGACGTTTAATCACCTAGCAGACGTACATTTATGGCATAATTTGTCATCCGGAAAATGCTAATGTAACATGACATGAACATTCATCTACAAATAATTACAATCATACAGACCTATTTGTTGGGCACCCTGGGCATATTTCAACGACCCGCTATCTCCTAATAATTACTCCATTGTAATAATAATCATAGAATCCATGGGACACATTAATACCACAGACAGCTAATTATTATTATTCACGACTGCACATGTCTTACATACTAGATACAAAATGACATATATATTCACAACCCTTCACTAGGTGGTATTGTCGCTACCTACTTCATATAATTCTTCCTGCGAGACGACTCGTATTTCACACGCTTCCATCCCGCACTGACAACACAGCTGTTATTTGGGATGGTTCCAACACTCGGGCGAACATATGGTTATCTCAGAAGCCAGGCCTGACATAACAGAGTTTCCTCGATTGTTATTAACAGTACCTAGTAATGAAAAAATGAAAACCTACAACCTGTTTTCCAGTCTTTGAACGGGTCAGGGATGTAATGAATGAATCATATGTAGGCTGTTAGTACAATGGGATCGCAACTCCCAAAGTGATTTAATTATGACTGATAGATGCTATGAAATGAGAATGGAGAGTGTTGCTGGAATGAAAGATGACAGGGGAAACAGGAGTACCCGGAGAAAAACCTGTCCCGCCTCCGCATTGTCCAGCACAATTCTTACATTGAGTGACCCGTATTTGAACCACGCTATCCAGCGGTGAGAGGCCGACACGCTGCCGTCTAAGCCACGAAGGCTCAGGACCTGTTAATATTAAACTAAAATATTTATCTTAGGGGCCGATGACCTTAGATGTTAGGCTCCTTTAAACAACAAGCATCATCATCAGTAGTGGTGTGACGCCGGTTCTGATCCACTTTGGGGTGGGGGGTGGGGTGGGGGTTGGGCGGGGGTGGTGGTCTGTGCTCTGATTGGTTGGGGGTGGGGTGGGGGCGTGGCCTGTGCTCTGATTGGTGGGTGGGTGGGGGCGGGGCTTTGCTCTGATTGGTGGGGGTGGGTAGTGCTGGGGGGGAGGGTGGGTGTGTTGGTCTGTCTCTGTGGGGGAGGTGAGCGTGCGTGCGCGCGCGCGCTTGCAGGGTGGTAGGGGCGGGGTGTGGCCTCCACCCCCTTGGCGGGGGGTTACGTTTCCCCTTTGTGCAGCTGTGTGTGTGGCAGGTGCGCTCCCCTCCCGCTGAGTCAGCATCGTTCCCCTCCTCGCTCCCCCGCTGAGTCAGCCTCGTTCCCCCCTCGCTCCCCTACCTGAGTCAGCCTCGTTTCCCCCGCTTTCTTTGTTCTTTTGTGTGTGGCAGGTGCGCTCTCCCACTGAGTTAGTTTGCACGTGCGCTCTCCCGCTGAGCCAGCATCCTTTATCTCCTATTTTTAAACATGTATGCACGTGCGCCCTCCCGCTGAGTTGGTTTGCACGTGCGCTCTCCTCCTGCGATGAGTTCAGTATATATATAGCCAGCATTCGTTTGTGGAAACGAATTCGCTGGTTCTGCGACCTTGCTTGTGTACATCAGTGATCTATTACATATATCCTTGATTGCTTCTCGCGCTGTTCGGGATTGACCAGAGTTTTGATTCACACCTAATCTTTTGGTAAGTTTTTCCTCTCTGTTTCTTTGTAACGCAATGTAATAAGTTATAACTTGATTGAATAGAGAGAATAATATTAGGATTTCTTTTTTTTTGTTTCAGAGTGTGATTTAACTGTTTGCCATCAAGTAATGGACTTGTTGAAGAAACTTTCTACTTTATCCAAATCAAGAGAAAGCGAGTATAGACCGCTAGATCAATTAGCGGTCAATGAAGTTTACAATGTACTCTCGTACCGAGCTGTTAAAACTCGGTACGGGAGGCGAATTGTTGCAGATATTTTAGAAAAATCTGGTGACGAAGAGGTGGCAACATCTGTATTTTTACCAGCTCAGTACCAAGAACTAACCGATAACGACGTGGAGGAATTAAATCAAACGGGATTGAAGCTCATATATAAAGGCAAAATAAATTCACGTAACGAGGTAGATTTTGTTAAATAGAAAGTTTAAAATGTTTGCTTTAATATTTTAACATTGTTCATGCATGTATAGGGGGAAGGGTAGTCTGCTGAGGAGGAGAAGGCGCTAGAATCTTCCCTACCTATGTTTTATCTACCATAGTTTTTAGCTGTGTTTATATGTGTGCCTAAGCTGTATTTTGTTTATATGTGTGCCTAAAATATGAAATATAAGCATATAAGTGTAAGACAGAGAGAAGGAATCGAACAGTTAGTTATAGTTTCTTCATGTCTTGAGGGTTGTAAGGCAGAATAAGATGTTACATATGGTTTAAAACAATATTACACCCTTAACGTTTACTGTATACACATCAGATTCTTCGAAAGAATACTATCAAGAGCACAGGAAAAATGTTGATGAGTGTGTGTCACGTGTGATATTACAGACTCCAGGGTTGGATAAAAATGCTCATTTTTTAATAATTTCTGGTTATAACTACAAAACTCCAAGGTTTGAATCGAATGTGATAGTGTTTACTGATATGTACAGTAAGATATATCAACAGCATTTGTTATGCAGTCTTCAAGATGAGTGTGATTCCGAACTAATTCACTGTTCTTGTGACGTTATACATTCCCCGTATTCGTGGATTCAAAAACAGTTATTGAACTACAATACGGATGTACATACTGTGTACAGCAACTGTCATTACTGTCTATTTAAAGTAAAGAAATTATGTCAAATGTATTAATGTTTATTGATATGTACAGTAAGGTATATCATTAGCATTTGTTATGAAGTCTTGAGAACAAGTGTGATTTGAATCTAATTCCTTGTTCTAGTAGCATTATACATTCCTTCCGCAATGGTGGATTCATGCGGAAGTACATAACTGTTATTGCTGTTTTTTTATTAAAAATAGAGAAATTAGGTAAACAATGATGGAACCAAAACGTTTGAGGTTGTCAGAAGAACTTTCCTTTTCTTTGGATAATGTAACAAACAATCATAAATTTGAAGAATTTTTAAGTGACACATACACCACCGTAGAGAGTATGTTAGAACAATGTGGTTTGGACAGAGGGTTGAATGTGTCTGTAGACGTTATTCTATCAACTCATCTTTCAATCTATGAACCCACGTTAATTGAAAATAAAAATGAATTGAATACATATTGGGTAAATCTAGTTGACAGTCTAAAGAATTGTATACAAAACAATTGTTTAAGCAAAGTAACTGTAAGAGTAGAAAAATGTTGTATGGCTTGGACATTACTAGAAACTAGTTACAGGACGCGTATGTTTACAGGGTCAATTAGAAATAGTTGTGAGTTGAAGGATCCTAAATTGTTTTTGGAAAGATGTTACATATGGTTTAAAAAGTATGTGCAAAAAGCGTTAGAAAGTAGTGCGCTTAAAGTAAACACATCATTGATATCTGAACACATATTGCCTTGTTCGGATCAGACAACTAAACTTCACACCAACACCAAAAATCATATTATTACTATTGCAATAGGTTTACGAGACTGGTATGAAGAAAGTGTTGTGCAAGAGACCTTAACCAAATTGAGTCGCTATCCAGAGAGAGATTCTGGGTGGGCTCTTAAGTCGCTGTTGGAACTGCGAACAAACATAAATTCATATGTAGGATTTCATGCGGGTCACCATTTGAAATTACCTAAAGCCATACGGGATAAGAAAGCTGTTGTTAATGTACAATTCAACGATGATGACTGTTTCGCATGGTCAATTGTAGCTGCTCTTAACCCAGCAAGAACGCATACCGAGCGTCGATCATCATATCCACACTACAGAAGTGTTTTAAACTTAGAAGGAATTTCATTTCCTATGGAAATGAAAAAGTTGTCTAAATTTGAAAACCAAAACGATATATCAGTGAATGTGTATGGAGTAATGTATGAAAATGAA
The DNA here is from genome assembly GCF_040414725.1 of Anabrus simplex. Lineage (NCBI taxonomy): Eukaryota > Metazoa > Arthropoda > Insecta > Orthoptera > Tettigoniidae > Anabrus > Anabrus simplex. The sequence goes on from NC_090266.1 coordinate 91,819,889, forward strand.
AAGTGGATGTATGCAGGACAAGATAGCAATCAACCGTTTACAATTGTACCTATTTACATTACAAAGAAATTAAAGGGTTCTGCAAGGAAGCATGTAAACCTATTGCTGCTCCAAACGGAACAAGATAACGTTGTATACCATTTTTCGTGGATCAAATCTCTATCTCGGTTAGTGTCTTCAACAGTTAACAAACATAATCATAAGATCTATGTGTGTGAACGCTGTTTATCATACTTTGGTACACAACCCAGACTACATAACCACATGGTTACGTGCAGTCAATTTAATCCTGTAAAGTTAGAAATGCCGAAAGAGCATGAAAAATAATCAAGTTCATTCATTATAAACATAAAGAAATAGTTCCTTTTACTATTTATGCTGACATCGAATGCGTTTTGAACTCGATTGACACGGCTATGCCAAACAATGAAACTTCCTATACAGCTCCCTTGAATTATCACAGAGCGCACAGTATCGCTTACTATTTGCATTGTTCTTACAATGAAACATACAGGAGATTTAATTTATATCGCGGAGACGATTGTTGCGAATGGTTTGTTAGAGAATTATCTAGTATTGTTCTAGATATAGCACATTATTATGCTCAAGTAGTTCCGAAAGAGGAACTTAATAGAGATCAGGAAGAAGAATATTTAGGAGCAACTACTTGTCATATTTGCGAAAAAGAGTTTGTCGCAACAGATGTTAAAGTTAAAGATCATGACCACTTAACTGGAAAATTTCGTGGTGCTAGTCACCAGTGTTGTAATCTACAGTACACCTTACCGAATTACATATCAGTCTTTTTTCATAATTTGAGTGGATACGATAGTCATTTTATTATCAAACAATTGTGTGAGAAGATTGTAGAGGTAGAGGAGAATGATGATAATGCGAGTGAGATATTTAATCCAGGAAGGGTAGCATTAATACCTACTAATACAGAACGCTATAAGTCGTTTACTAAAGTTGTTCCTGTTGTTGATAGTAAAGCTTTCAGGTCGTTGCAATTACGATTTCTTGATTCATTCAACTTCTTAGGCAGTTCATTAGAGAAATGTGCTTTGTACATGAACAATGATGCTAAACATATCACGCGGAAATATTTTCCAGATGCTGTTCATTTCGAATTGATGTGTCAAAAAGGTGTTTTTCCTTACGAATATGTAAAGGAAATAAGCGTATTAGATGAAAGAAGTTTACCACCAAAAGATATGTTTGGTAGTTTGCTTACTGGTAGTTCTATTTCTGAGATAGAATATGAACGAGCACAACGTGTATGGAAAACTTTTAATTGTGTTACTTTGGGTGACTATTCAGATTTGTATTTGAAAACTGATGTGCTACTTTTGGCAGATATTTTTGAAAACTTTAGAAAGGTGTGCAGAGAGACTTATGGGTTGGATCCTGCTCATTATTTTACTGCTCCTGGTTTAGCTTGGAGTTCGCTTCTAAAGACAACAAAAGTTCACATAGAACTCATCACCGATGTGGATATGATGCAATTTGTAGAAAGAGGTATTCGAGGAGTAGTAGTATATTGTGCTCATAGGTATGTTGAAGCTAACAATAAATACATGAGCGATTACAACCCAGAAATACCCGACTCTTATTTACTGTACTTGGATGTAAATAACCTATATGGGTGGGCTATGATGCAGTATCTCCCAGTAGGCAATTTTTCTTGGGTAGAAAATGTAGATGAATTTGATGTGCTAAATGTAGATGATGAATCTGAAATAGGTTATATTTTAGAAGTGGATTTATTATATCCTACAGAAATACATGATTGGCATAACGATTTTCCACTTTGTCCTGAAATGAGGAAATCTCCTGCACAAAAGGCTCTTCCTAAACTTATGACAACACTACATAATAAACATCGGTATGTGTTGCATTATCGAAACTTGAAACAATATTTAAAGTATGGTTTGCAATGTTTAAAAATTTACAGAATACTACAATTTAATCAAGCTTCTTGGATGAAACCTTACATTGAATTGAATACAGAAAAACGTAAGCAAAGCACAAACGATCTTGATAAAAACTTTTTCAAGTTAATGAATAATTTCGTTTTTGGTCGCACACTAATGAATGTGAGAAAGTTTAGGGATGTTAAATTGACGATACGTTGGGATGGACCTTTTGGTGCTGGGCGTTTAATAGCGCAACCTACCTTTAAGAAACGAGTCATTTTTGATGAATGGTGTGCAGCTATTGAAATGGAAAGGGTGATTGTCAAGAGTGATAAACCAATGTTTGTAGGAATGACGATATTAGACTTATCTAAAACAAAGGTAGTTGATTTTCATTATGCGTACATGAAGCAAAAGTATCCAAAGGAGGGAGACCTTACATTAGTGTATACTGATACAGATAGCCTTATTTATCATATAAAAACTAAGGATGTTTACGCAGATATAAAGGAAGATGTTGCTGAATGGTTTGATACAGGAGACTATTCAGAGGATAATCCTTACAGAATTCCTAGAATGAATAGACGTGAAATAGGCTACATGAAGGATGAATTGTCAGGTGTGTTGTTTTGTAAATTTATTGGACTTAGAGCAAAAATGTATGCTATAAAAACAGAAAAGAAAACTGTAACAAAAGCCAAAGGTGTAAAATCTACAGCGAATTTGACAATAGATGATTATGAGGAGTGTTTCAGAGAAAATAAGCATATGATGAAAATCAGTATTCTATACAATCAAATCTTCATCATGTGTTTACTGTGTGTCAAAACAAAGTAGTTTTAACACCAGATGATGATAAACGATACATCCAATCAGATGGTATTTCAACTTTAGCGACCGAGCTCGATAGCTGCAGTCGCTTAAGTGCGGTCAGTATCCAGTATTCGGGAGAGAGTATGTTCGAATCCCACTGTCGGCAGCCCTGAAAATGGTTTTCCGTGGTTTCCCATTTTCACACCAGGCAAATGCTGGGGCTGTACCTTAATTAAGGCCACGGCCGCTTCCTTCCCACTCCTAGCCCTTCCCTGTCCCATCGTCGCCAAAAGACCTATCTGTGTCGGTGCGACGTAAAGCAACTAGCAACTTTAGCGTGGGGTCATTACCGCATTGATGGTGATAGTAAAGAAGTATAAGAAGTATGATGTTTCATGTACTAATTAAAATGTATGTACAGGAACTAATAAATTATATGTGTACCTATTTGATTGTTATTAAAGTATAAATGAAATGATTATATATGTAATTAAATGTAAAAGAGCTAGTTTGTAAAAATAAAAAATAATAAATTTATATATATTGGTTGTTTTTATTTTAACAATAAGGAAGGTGGTGAAATAAATAATACACAAAAGAGGTTATATGATATTTATTTAATCAAGACACATATACAAAAATGTGTATATATATATAAACATAATTACACCATCTTTTTTATTATTTATTCCTTTGAACAGCAAGGACTATTATAATACATCTCCTTCACCTTCTTTGTTTACACATACGACAGTCCTTCTTCATACTGGGAGTACCATCTATTTGAGTAGTAGCGTTTGGATCGTTGTTGAAGTAATGTTCATAACAATATTCATATTCAGGATGTTTTTCCTTGAATTCATCTGGCAGTATGTTCCAAAGAAAAGGAAGTTGATGATCAGCAAGCGAAATCAGAATCTCATCGGGCATATAACACCAGTCCAGAGTGTTGAATGATTTAAGTCCACTATGACGATATTTGTTTATAGAAGCACTCACCATACGCATAACATTACTCTCTTTAGAGAGGCAATCATGCATGTGTTTATTATGCCATAACACACATTTCTGTTTTTCTTCTTGATGTAATTCACACGGAAAGTATTCATCATCACTGGTTTTTTCTGCTGTCAAGGCTGCTTTCGAACATCCGTACATTGACAAATCAGCAACAGGTTTAGAAAAAACAGTTTTAAACTCTTCACCCAATCCGTTCACCACAACGAAACATTTGTTTTGTAAGTCTTTTAAAAAAATTTTAACTTATCTTGTTTGTCGAATTTAATTAAAGCTGCACAACTAAAGTCAGCATCCTTGGTGTATTCACAGAAAGCACATTCAACTCGCCCATTATCCAAAGGTTTCAGATCGATGAGAACTAGTGTAGACTGTTCCATGATGAAAGAGAAGTACACGCACATGGAGTGAAGGTTTCCTCTTAGCCCACATCTCTTTTATAGTAACTGCAACAATAAACACTTTATAGATGGCGACACGAGCGCGGTGAAGGAAGCGTTGATTTATGACGACACCACGCTATTGTTCAGTCATACCTATTTTTAAGTTCTAGTATCGTATGTTCCATAATAACAGAGAAGTATGCAAGCATGGTGAGTGTTTCTTCTCAAGTCTACACCTGTTTTATGGTAACTTCTCCGCTAAGTGGTTTATAAGCCACAATTCGGTCATGAAGAAGAAGTGCGTAAAGAGATGTATTCGCAGGAATGTCGGCGTCGGTTTCAAATTCTACACGAATGTCGACTGGAGATGAGCGAATAGTCATTTTGGTGAGAACAATCGATAATAATCAAAGGTGCCAATGTTTTAAACTCTAGTCTATCAAGCATAGGTCCAACGATTTCATTTTCCTCTAATGAGTAATAGGCAGCTCGAAATTTTGTATACATATCATACAGTTCGGATAAGTCTCCAGCACTTATTTTAACACGTATGTCTTCGTTTGGATAATATTCCTCATTGAGAAAGACTTTTAGTTTAGAAATATTACAATGATCAAACACACAAGCGTTAGTGGTTTTTTCTTTCTGTCAGTTTGAAATCCAAAGATAATAAAACGTTGTTTTTCTAGTTGTGAAGATGCTTTTATTGTCCAATTCATTCGTTTGGTTGCAGGCAGAGAAGGAAGTTCATACAATTCCCACGATCGAAATGAGATTTGCAAGTTCTCATTTCTTTCTACAATGTTAAGCATGCGTGCTTGTTCTTGGTGGGAGAGAGAGAGTGAAGGCACCTTCCAGTAAATATCCTCAATAATTATATTAGAGTTATCATTATCTTCTGTAGATTTGAGGGTGCAATTATCGTTGCTACTTCTAATTAATACTAGTTCGTGGGAGCAACCTGTGATACCCTTTGATAATCTTCAGCAAAACCTAAAATATTAGAAGGAGGCATAACGATGTGAAAGTAACCTGTTGTAGAGTCAGCTAGGGCATAACCTGGACTGACAGGGAACCAACCGGTATTTTGGAGATTGGTTGTAGATTTCGTTGATGCAAAAGTCTTCATAGTACTTGCTATTCCCAAATTCCTTGTTCGATCGATTTCTGTACCATTAAGTTCATATCGACATTCGCTGAAGAGAAAAGCACCGAAATTGCTAGAAGTAGTGGATATAGCTCCTGCTCCGTTTGTAACTTTACCTATAACGTGAAGAGAACTTTTTGAAGGAAACAGATGGTATTATTGCTTGCGTGCTGGGATTCGTATTTCATCATTGTATCCGAATGTTGTAACTGCGTAAGGGCGATAGGTTCGCTCCTTAACAGCAGTAATAGAACGATTGAAAGCAGGTTTTTCTTCTATGTTTAGCGTACGAAACATGGTGGAGGTGTTGTTTACCATACAAAAGTTTAGCTCACTATGAACAAAACACGGAGTGTGTTTTAACTTTATAAGGGCTGATAGCACTAAAACTTAAAACTTTCGTTTGTAACTGTTGTACATATTGTGTGTACGTGTGTCCGTTTGTAATAACTTTAAGATTCCGCCTGTAACTGTACTTATAACGTGAGGATTACAAGAGATAGTATCCTTGCTCGCGTTATAGGGGATTCGTATTTCATCATTGTATCCTGCAGTACCCGAAGTAGAATGATTGAAAAACGGTTTTTCTTCTTTTGGAGCTTGATACATGGAGAATGTGTTGTTTACTCTATAAAGGCTTAGCTGACTGTAGGTGAGAACGAGGTGTGTCTGTTTAGTTTTATATCTTTATAAGGGTAAAGAACTTTGTATCCTAAAGATTCCAGATATCGTTTGTTGCTTAATGTCAATGGTTTTAGATAGATGTGGTTCGAAGCTTTGCGTTCTCCACTACCACTTCTATTGCTTGTGTTTCTATAGACGATTCCCATGTGTTTATTCGATAGGTCGTATGTGAAGCGTAACCGAAAGGTTTTCGTCAAGCAAATCAACCTTATTTTCAGTTTGATCTTTGAGAGTCACAGTGATGTTGTTTACACTTTGTAAGGCAATAGGATAATAAATGATAGGTAAGGGTTGCTCAACTATTTTATACCCTGGAGCAACGTTAGGATAAATATCGTAAATGGAATGTGTACGTTTTCCGTTTAAAAATGCACCGCTTGCAATATTGCACTCTACACGGATAACGTTAATGTTCGAAATGCAGATAGGGGAAGGTGAGATATTAGTTGTATTTGGTTTCAAAATAGTTCGCCCGAAACCAAGAATAGGTGCCAAAGAATCGTCAACGGTGAAATCGATTGTATACTTGCTGTAAAGTTTTGATTTTAAAGTATGTTTGTCAAAGATTAAAGTAAAATTACTGTTGGGTCTGTTTGTACTATTCTTTTCGTATTCATGTGTTTGATCAGGAGTATCTCCTATTCGTGCAAACTTTCTATTATAAACATCTATAAGATCCTGAATTTCATACATTCCTGGTGGTATCTTTATATCATGATTGATATCTTTATGTTTACCTACATACCTAATTCTCAGAAGATTATTATTTTTAGTTATGTTAGGAATCGTGTATGAGGTATACAAACTCTTCATGCCTACTTCGTACGAATAGTTATCTAAAACAAGCGCTGGAGATAGTTCCATGCTCAATTCCGACCCATTTCCAGTCAACGTGTACACCGACTCCTTTCTACTCTTCATGATGAATGATGTGTAGTCAACACTTATCAGCAGTATTTATAGTTAGTAGAAACTGTAGACATAAATGTCCACAAATAACGCTATCAAAAGATTGGTAACGTTCGTAGTTATATAGAATACGGTTACAACCACGCAAATAGCGTGATACTTCACAAGGTGGCCTCAAATCACCAAAACTGTCAAAATAATGTGCATGCTTCCCTCTTTTATATATTGCTACCCAGTGTGAACCTGAAAGGGAAGAGGGTTCTAGATTTACAATACAACTCTCGTTTTTGTGTGCGTACTTAGGCAACGTGTCTCTCATGTAAACACCACGAAAATAAGGAATTCCTAACTGTAAGGCATACTGATGTAATTCAATGTTAGAGAGCGGTTTGTATGGTAGTTTCAGAGGTATAAACCCAATCCTTTTTGTAAGGAGCTAAATAGAGGCCTTTTCCGCCCCGTAAAGCTACTGCTTCCATGACATGGTTGTGACGTTGCATCTCGGACAGTTGCTCTCTTGCTTTATTGGCTTTGTTTATAGCGTTCACTACACCTGCCGCTCCTCCCGCTAGGCTTCCTAAGGCTGATAGGCTTGCGAATAGTGGAATAAGTGGAATAATCCCCCCAACTTTTTGTGGTAATGGGATAACTCTTCTTCTTTTTCCTACACTGTTGTTGTTCTTGTTGTTGTTTCCTACAGCTTTGCGTGCAGCTCTGAGTGCTGCGGAAGCTGCCTGCTTGATGCCGACACCTGGTCCTAGACGTGCGAGCGCAGAGCGAGCTTTCTGAATAGCTAACAGTAAATGGTTTTTCCTTTTTTGTCTTCTTTGTTTTCCAGCTCCTAGCTTTACCTTGCCTTTCATAATTCCAGCTACGGCTAACGCCGCAAGCCTTTCTCGTACACTTGCGTCCCGTGACTTGACTCGAGCCCAAGCCTTAGAAGCTAATACTCGATCGGCTTCACGTCGATGATTTGCATCAGTTTCTTGGTACGCAATATCGTGCTCTTTGCACGCTTTATCTAGAGGATTGATGTCTGGATCACCACGTTTCAATCGTTTTTCGAGTCGGGTGCCTGGTCCACAATACTGGTAACCTGGAATGTGTGCTTCAAATGGGAGGTGGTCAATACCTTTGTTTATTCAATAACCCACGTCCACAACAAGTCTTCTTCTTATTATTTTTCTTCGTCTTCTTTGTTGTACTAGTAACGTTGTTGTTACTCGTTCGAGTGACAAACATCGTGTGAAAGCTTTCACCTCAAGGTGGACATATATATATAAGCATGCAGGTGATGCATATCATTCAGTCCGTTATGGTTAAGACGGTAAAACAAACCATCTCTCTACCTGTTCGTGTAATAGAAGACGGTGATGGAGGAGGAGAACAAAATTCTGTGCGACGCCACAGTGTTCTCCTTCCAAACTCTTTGCGTTGTATCATATGTGGTCCATCAAATTGTGGAAAAACTAATCTTATGATTAATCTGTTGGAACACCGAAATGGTTTGCGTTTAGCCAACGTCTACGTCTATTCGAAATCGTTACAGCAAAGTAAATATGCTCGCTTAGAAAAGGTGCTGGCTTCCATTCCAAGTATCTCCTATTACAACTATTCTGAAAACGAAGATGTTATACGTCCTGAAGAAACAAAACCTCACTCTGTGATTATTGTCGATGATGTAGCGTGCGATAAACAAAGTATTATGAAAACATATTTCAGTATGGCTAGACATTTTGGTGTTGATGTGTTTTATCTATGTCAAACTTACACCTGTCTACCCAAACATTTACTTCGAGATAACGCAAATTTTATTATATTATTTCGACAAGATGTTGGAAACCTAAAGCATGTGTACGATGATCATGTTAATACGGATATGAGCTTCGATGAGTTTAAAGAACTCTGCGCTCAGTGTTGGAATGAAAATCGATATAGTTTCCTTGTTATCGATAAAGATAGTGAATTACATAACGGACGGTATCGTAATGGATTCGATAAGTATTTCGATACACGGAAGGTATAAATACTGCGAATATAATATGGATCATGTTCATTTGATCTACTGAGTAGTGAGTGTAAACATCATGGAGGTATGTGGAAATGTTAAGGTTGCTGTATCTTACCCAGTACTGGAAGATGATATACCAACTAAGGCTAATGTGGATGGTATTTTTTTGAAGCTGTAGCCAATAACTTACACCGCACTGAAGATGGAGATTATTCATTAAATAATAAGCGACTACGTTGTGTAGCCGACCCTATACTTGAAAATGATGCATGTAATAAAAAATTTGTTGTAGATTCTCTTAACGAATTCAAGAAAACAATTGTTAACAATTCTGGAGTGGGAAGTTTGGAATTAGGATGCACTACAGTTACCGGAATAGTAAATCAAAACGCAGCTTCTAATGCAGTGACCTTGGAACATCTTCATAATTATACACATTCTAAAGAGTATTTAGACGAATCAGTTGTAAAAGAACTTAATGAATTGAAACGTAAGGTTGACACTTACGCTGATATTTTTGATATTCAAACAGAGAGTGATATAGATGTTAAGAAAAGAAGACTAACCGGTTTAGAAGATCCGAGAAAACCTCTTGATGCGTAAATAAACAATATTTGGAACTGTATGCATCTAGTCAGGAAGATGTTAATGCTGTTGTAGAAAGCATAAACGAAGCTGTAAACGAGCTCAAATCAAACTTAAATAAGCAAAATGACATTATAGAAGTAAACACTGATAACCTCAATATACACAATAAACGCATATCTAAAGCTTCTAATCCAATTGATTCTCAAGATGTTGTTACGTTGCATCATCTTGAGAATTATGCATATAACAAACAATACACAGACTGTGTGATAGCCAACCATCAAAATGATATTAATGAACTTAAACAGAACGTTGCTCACTTTGATATAAAAGAAGAAACCATTAGCATAAAAGGTAAACGTCTATCTGATGTTTCAGACCCTGAAAATGATCAAGATGCTATTACTCTACACCACTTAAAAAATTATGCATACAACAAACAGCATACCGACAGAATAGAGGCTAACTATAAGCAAGACATCACTGATCTCACTCATATAACTGATGTAGTAACCAATGATATCAATAAACCTAACAAGAACGTTACCAATCATGTTGCTCACTTTGATATAAAAGAAGATACTATCAACATAAAAGGCAAGCGTCTATCCGGGGTTTCAAACCCCAAAGAAGCTCAAGATGTGGTGACTTTGCAGCATCTAGAAAGTTATGCATGCAGCAAACAACATACTGATAACATAGAAATTGCCTATGAGCAAGATATTGCTGATCTTAAAATCCGTATATCAGATGTGGTGGTCAAAGATATCAATGAACTCAAAAATAACGTTTGCAATCATGTTGCTCAGTTTGATATAAACGAAGAAACCATTAACATAAAAGACAAACGACTATCTGGGTTTTCAAACCTTAAAGAAGCTCAAGATGTTGTCACTTTGCAGCACCTGGAAGATTATGTGTACAACAAACAGCACACCGATAATATAGAGACTAATTATAAGCAAGACATCGCTATTCTTCAAACTCACATAACTGATGTAGTAGTCAATAATCTTGATGAACTTAAAAATAACGTTACCAATCACGTTGAGCACTTTGATATAAACGAAGATACTATCAACATAAAAGGCAAACGTTTATCTGATGTTTCAAACCCCAAAGAAGCTCAAGATGTCGTCACTTTACAGCATCTAGAAAATTATGCATGTGGCAAACAAGATATTGATAATATAAAGGTCTACCATAAGCAAGACATGGCTAATCTTAAAAATTTCATAACTGATGTAGTAATCTATGATATCAACGAACATAAAAATAACGTTAGCAATCACTTTGCTCATTTTCATATTAACGAAGAAACTATTGATATAAATGACAAACGACTATCTGGTGTTTCAAACCCCAAAGAAGCTCAAGATGTTGACACTCTGCACCACCTGGAAGATTATGCGTACAACAAAAAGCACACCGATAACATAGAGGTTACCTATAAGCAAGACATCGCTACACTCAAAGCTAGCATGACTAAAACGCTTAATTTGTTAAACGAAAAGAACATAGAATGGATCCAAAAATCCATCGTTGAAACAAAAGATAATATATTAAGTATTGTAAATGAACGCGTTCTATCTATAGTACAGGCTTTAAAGAATAAGCTGCTTGTTCATTTCCTTCTACAAATAACAAGCATACCATCAATGTACGATAATCCCTTTTATCGTCTCAATAATGGACATCTTACATACACGTTACCACACTCGGGAACACTTGAAGTATTGTCTATTGTTCCTGCAGCTAACAAGATTCAGTGTAAACATAATGAAAATGTTATAACAATCGGAGAAGGAACTATAATTACTGTTCACGCAAAAGACAAACTGCAATTTAAATTGGTTGGAGACGATGGTAAGCATTCAACGACTACTTTACCTTTACATATTGTGTTTGATTACACAACAAACCTGGATTTCTCTATGATAGAATAAAAAGCGTTGAAAAACGTATTACAATACCATTATGGGTTTGTCTGCTCATAGATACAGAACAAAAGCTAAAGATCTACAGAACTTCTTTGAAAAAACATGAATTGTTCAACGAATACTTGTCCGAAGAACACTCGTTTGAAAAACAGGAGCCCTTCGAAGAACTCCTGTTTGAAAAACAGCACCCGTTCGACAAACACCCGTTTGAAAAACAGCACCCGTTCGACGAACACCCGTTCGAGAAACAGCACCCGTTCAACGAACACCCGTTTGAAAAGCAGCATCCGTTCGAGAAACCAAGTACAATCTGACATAAAGAAAGACATATATGACAATCAATATCTTGCGCAAGCTATTAAAATTGTAAAATATAAATATGATGCGCTTAAATCAGGAGAGCTTTTACAAGAAAATCAACTTGAAAAAACATTTAGTCCTATATCCAAACCCTTAAATTCTCTACTGGCTACCGTCTCAGAAAAATCTAATTCATTCAACTCTCCTACAGCACCTCCTATCAAACAAGAAGAAACAGAAGAAACAGAAGAAACAGAAGAAACAAAAGAAAACGAAGAAAGAACTCTTCTAGAACAACCCTATGCAGAAGTTCCATTCATTTTTAAAGCACAGAAGCCAATAATAGGGAATATTGCTTCTTCTTACTTGGATTTATTTACACAAGCACACAGTGTACGCAAAGTATTAGATCGAGTTTATGGGGTACGAAAAGAAGAAGCTAAATGGTTTCTTGGTGATTCAGGAATACGTTTCCACGGTAACGACATAGTCATAAATAACAAAAGCTATAAAGGCACACGAGGTCTTTCAAATTATGTAAAAATATTAGAATCTACAAACGCGCACAGAGTTCAGCATCGATCGGATAAACAGTTAATGTCTAATCGAGAGTATAAATATACAAACACTATTAAACCACTCTTCTCTACAGAAAGTTCGCCATGTAGAAAAAGAAAGCGAACAGGCATGGGTTTGAAGTGGAAATATAATCATCAACAACCTATTGTTGACAATGTACACTGGGATGATCCTAATGAGCTTGTACAACGTCTACAGCTATTACTGGCTTCTAAATCAGCAGGTCATACTGCACACGAAAACGAAATTTTATCTATTATTGAAGAACTTCGAGAAGCTCGAATTATTGCATAAATAACCAGTGTTCGTTTTACACCACATCAGAATGAGTGTTGACATCAGAGCTAATATTGCTAGAGAGTTACACCGCCCCGCTCGCAGATGTTACATGCGGCGGAGGGTTATTACTAAAGGTTTAGATGATCTACACCAAGTGGATTTAGTAGAAATGATACCTTATTCTCGAGAAAATAATGGTTTTAAGTATATGCTAACCATTATAGATGTTTATTCTAAATATGCTTGGGCACAACCTTTAAAAAGTAAGAGTGGAAAAGAAGTTGCTGCAGTGCTGCGTAAGATATACAATAAGAGCAAACGATTTCCTAAACATATTCAAACAGACAGAGGAAAAGAGTTCTACAATGCTGAGTTCAAACGATGGACCACATCACACAACATTAACCATTACTCAACGTACAGCAATATGAAAGCTTGTGTTGTAGAACGTTTCAACTGAACACTTCGTGAACGTATGTGGAGAATGTTTACTAAACAAGGAACTCATTCATGGATACATAGGTTACAAAAGCTTATCCATGATTATAATCACACCTATCACCGTACTATTAAAATGAAACCATGTGATGTAAAAGATAATCGACTGCTTGCAACAGTGTATAACGCAATTAAAACAGTAGATACTAGAAAGAGAAAATTTCAAGTAGCTGATATTGTTCGCATCAGCAAGCAAAAACATCAATTTGAAAAAGGGTATACACTTAACTGGACTACTGAGCTCTTCACTATTTATAAGGTGCAACCTACTAACCCTGTAACATACCTCTTAAAAGATTATCAACAACATCTAATAGCTGGTGCTTTCTACACAGAAGAATTGCAAAAGACTAAACATCCAGACATCTACCTAGTAGAACGCGTACTTCGAAGGAAAGGAAATAAAGTGCTTGTAAAATGGTTAGGGTATGAAGATTCTCATAATTCTTGGATTAAAGAAACTAATGTATTGTAAGGAATAGATTGTAATAAAAAATAAAAGATGTTGTGCTTTTTTGTTTCCCTTTTTCCTTCCTTCTGCTCTTAGTAATAATGAAAGGATACAGATAAAGGTTTAAGAAATAAAAAAAGACATAAAAAATAATTATATATTTACAAAAATAGTGCACAAAATACAATACAAAACAATATTTAAAAAATATTTATGCATTTACAATTTTTACAAGTATAAAATTCTCCGTTGTTACTTCTTTCCAAATTGGGTGGTTTGCAACACCCTTGCTCCTCAAGCCCCCTTTGAGCAACTGAATCAAAACTGAAATTTTTTTCATCTCTTTGATGAATGTCTTTTCATCATTATCATCATCACTATCTTCTTCATCATATAGGTCTTCTTCTTCCTCTTCCTCCTCCTTAAAGAGGAAAAGATTTTTTTCTGTCGTTCCTCTTCTTCCTCTTCTTTTCTTATTACTATCACCACTTCCTCAATCCATTTTACAATTGAACTATTGTGCAGCTCTTCCTCCTCCTCCTCCTCCTCCTCCTCCTCCTCCTGCTGTAAACTGCTGTCCATCTCCTCCTCTTCCTTCTCCTGATGCTGCTGCTGCTGCTGCTGCTGAAGTTGATCTCTATTACGAAGTGGTGGTGTGGTCTGCAACTCCTGCTGTCGCAGGCTGTCGTTACAGCTCAAGTCCAACAGCATTTCCGCCTCCTGGTAATGTTGCTGTCGCTGCTGAAGGCTACCACAGCTCAAGTCCAATAGTGTTTGGACTTGAGGAAAGCACTGCATCTGTGGTGGTGTAGGCAACATTTCCTCCTTCTCCTCCTCCTACTGCTGTTGTTGATGCTGCTGCTGCTGAGGTTGAACTCTACTACGAAGTGGTGGTGTGGTCTGCAACTCCTGCTGTCGCAGGCTACCGTTACAGCTCAAGTCCAACGACATCTCCTCCTCCTGGTAATGTTGCTGTCGCCGCTGAAGGCTACCACAGCTCAAGTCCAATAGTGTTTGGACTTGAGGAAAGCTCTGCATCGGTGGTGGTGTAGGCAACATATCCTCCTTCTCCTCCTGGTGTTGATGCTGCTGCTGCTGCTGCTGAAGGCAAAAACTTAAGTCCAGAGGTTTATAGCATCGCGGCAACGTCTGCTTCACTCGTACCATTTTGCTGTTGAAAAGTATTCCCTTCAATAACTGAGACGAATCTCTGATACAGTCTACAAAACCCTCCAGCATATATACTCAATCTCTTACCCCTACTCTTAGGCACTACACGCTTATTTACTAGCAGGTGAGCGCACGTGATGAAACTGTAGGTGGTTAGGCTAGGGGAGAGAGCGCTCCCCCTGAAAGCGTACGTGCAAGCCAACAACGCTCCTAATTTTATAACACCTACTTTTTTCTTAAGCACTCCTGCTGCACCCGCATGCATTTAAAAATAAGAGATAACGATGTTGACTCAGCAGGAGAGCACACGTGCACACATTTTCTTTAAAAATGACAAAGAGAAAAATGCTGACTCGGCAAGAGGGTGCACCTGCGATGGGAACAATGCTGACTCAGCGGGAGAGCGCACCTGCATGCATGTTTAAAAATAAGAGATAAGGGAGGCTGACTTAGCGGGAGAGCGCACCTGTCACACACAAAAGAACAGAGGAAGGGGGAAACGAGGCTGACACAGCGGGGGAGCGAGGGGGGAACGATGTTCGCTCAGCGGGAGGGGAGCACATCTGCACGCCATGCTGACTCAGCGGGAAGAGAGCGCACCTGCCACACACAGCTGCACAAAGGGAAACGCGGTTAAGGCTGACTCAGCGGGGGAGCGAGGGGGGAACAATGCTGACTCAGCGGGAGGGGAGCGCACCTGCCACACACACAGCTGCACAAAGGGGAAACGTAACCCCCCGCCAAGGGGGTGGAGGCCACACCCCGCCCCTACCACCCTCCACGCGCGCGCGCGCGCACGCACACTCACCTCCCCCACAGACACAGACCAACACACCCACCCTCCCCCCAGCACTACCCACCCCCACCAATCAGAGCAAAACCCGCCCCCAACCAACCAACCAATCAGAGCACAGGACACGCCCGCATCCCCACCCCCCAACCAATCAGAGCACAGACCACGCCCCCAGCCCACCCCCCACCTTCCCCCCACCCCAAACAGGATCAGAACCGGCGTCACACCACTACTATCATCAACAAACTATTTATCAATTTTTCTCCCCACTAGACCGAGGTACCAACCACTGTAGCCAACAAAAGGATCACCAGCCGTACTAGCGTGATATTAATTTGCGTAGTTCCGTAACTTATTACTTGAAAATTATTCAAAGAGTTGTAGTGTCCGTTGAAATTTATACTAGTCCTAGTATACTCACCCAGAAAAGTTAACGAAGTTCACGTATATTTACTCTGCTTTATGTTAGAATTCCAAATCCTTTCTACTTGAATATTATTCTGAGTTCCGATACATCTCAAAATCCGTCTACGTCTTTTTCCCATTTCCACATGGATGAAAAAACAATCGAGTCGCCCAAGTACAACATTCCCGAACACACCGACACAGGTTCAGCCTGACTAGGTCGACCGATGTTGATGATGCGTCGATCTGGATCATCCCTTTGTGTAGCAATCTGACCTATGCCAAAAATTCGTACAGTGATTGTACCACGTTAGCCAATTTTCTACTCCGCTGGGCTTTACAACTGAAATTTAAGTCCACAACTTCTTAACGTTCTTGCTATCTCAAAATTGATAAGCATATGACTTTCCTGACACATTAAAAGGGCATGACGATGAAAGAGTTACTTGAGATTTCCCCATCCTATGAACCTACGTCACCAAATGTTAGCAAGTTTGGACAGCCGTACATTGCCGCCAAATCTTTCCTCATACTTGAAGTTTACATCACGTCCATACTGGAAAAGTACCTCGTAATATTAGCATCTCTTCTTGCTGACCTTAGCTTTATCACGCCCAAATGAGCTGATTTTCATGCTTACAAAGTAACGAAACTTGTCTAACCACGAAAGTTTACGAATATTTCATCCCGCTCTCAGGCTTAGAGAATGGCAATCAAAAGTAATTCAACCGTCCAAGGAGGTCACAAAAGCACTTGACTCGTGGCGAAGAAATCAGACGTAGATGAAGTAAAGAATATCAATCACCTGTTCCCTCTTCGTGAAAACTGGCGTCCAGAAACGGATGCGCGTAAGTGACATAATTATGGTGCGGTATCTTTGAATGATAAGGATAACGGATTCAGTAACTTATAGTTCTATTTTAGGGCCATTTCTTTCCCTTATGTATATTGATGACGCGGTCTTATGTTATTTTAAGGGAAGATTACCTCTCTTGGTGGATGATTCTTTTAATATCTGAACATGAAATTGTATCACGTATTCAGCATGATTGTTTCATTCTGGATGATAGGTTAAAGTAAATTTGTTGACATCCAATTACTTTGACACTGTATGTATGGTTTTCCTTAAAACTGAGTAGGATCTTAAGGCTACAACACGTATTTTATTTAATATGACACCACTACAGTGGCTTAATGATAGACAATTCTCTCTCTCTCTCTCTCTCTCTCTCTCTTGGTCATTTCATGTAACACACATTTCAGCTGCTGCTAGAATCCTTGGTAAAGTTAGTCCTTTTCTGGCAACCCAGATACATCGTCAAATCTACTTTGTATGATACAGCCTAGACATTCTTATCTATGTTACATCAGGGGAAAGGCATCTCTCACCCCTCTAAACAGCCTGGAGACTTTACAAAAGAGAGCAGTCAGATCAATGTATCAGTTTAATCTGCTATATCCTCACAATTAACTGTACTCTGAAACTAATATCTTACTCTTAAATTTGCTATTATCATTTAATCTCATATCGATTAACAGCTGAAGCTGTCACTATCTAATATTCACTAACAGTGGAGTTCCTTAGTCAGTGAAGTTTGGTTTAATGCTGGGGGCTTTCCCGCCATGCCGGAAAGGTGGACATGGATGGTCTCGTGTCGTATGAGAGGGCAGCACGGGATGTTGTGGCTGGTATTGATGAGGACAGCAGTGTTTAGTTCTTCTAGCTATGGATAATGAACGGTGATGGTGTTCCCGCTATGATAGAGGCAAGAATTTGAAGTGGCATAAACTGGCATAGAATAAATGTTTCTTCCCGCAATGGACGTTGGCTGTCGATTTTCCGCCAAAGTATACTTTTCCCGTTATGAGTGTTGGCCTTCTCTTCTAACCAAGGTGTGTATTCTCGTTATTCTCGAAAATTCCAGGCTATAGTTTCCACTTGGACAGCTCGAGATATTGACACCGTGCATACTGAACGCCTATCTTTCTTCGATGTCTGCAAAACATGCTAGGTTAAGTTAACTGAGATGCTAGAAGGTAGACGCGGCCTTTAATGTTACAACAAGGGTTGTAGCCCTGTCTTACAAAGATGTACCTCGTACTCCACGGCATCGTCCAGTCAAAGTTTGGATATTATACCAGCAAAGGCCGCTGGTGTCCGTTTTCACCTGGACCAGTTAGTGAACACTCATGGTATTGATCGCAATATCACTACAGCATGAGACGTTATTATCCTTGCGCACGGAAATCCTATGTTTCTTGTGGTGTCTGCACAACATGCTAGGTGAAGCAAACTAGGATACCAGAAGGTAGAAATAGACATGAGCATTACAGCAAGTGCTGCAGCCTTGCTTTACCGACATGTACTCTACGAACCTCGTTGAGGGCTTCAATATCGCCCAGTCAAAGACTGGGTGTCATACTACCCAGGTAGAGCGCACTCACGGTGATGATTGTAATATCACTTAAACAATATCTCCAGACGTTGAAATCCTCGCTTACGGAACATCCGTATGTACGGGATTAAGCTAACAGGGATACCAGAAGGTAGAATCACCATTTAACGTCACTGCAAAATATTGTAGCCTTCCCTTACCGACATACAGCTGGCACTCGAAAGCCTCGTTGAGGGCTCCGGCATCAACCAGTTAAAGCATGAGTAGCATTGATACACGAAGCATTTAGCGTTTAAGACTGCGTTGATCTATTTACGCACAAAATTACAGATAACCTTAACACAAGAAGAAATTAGTATTGGTGACTCCGTTGTCCTGTTTATGTACAAGAAGCAATTATCAATACTAACGCTGCGCTATCCTATTGCACAATCGATACAGAAAAACGAATTACTAAAAACTCTGAAGGGAACAATATTGATCAAACAAATATAATGAAACAAGAATATTTTACTCCCTATCTGTACAATCTCGTAACATAAGACTGCACACACCCTGCGAAACCCTCATGCTCCATTACACGCGTCAGTGAGTGCGTGTCAGTTACTGGTACAATATATAGTAAAATTATGACAATTATAGGCTAAATATTATTTTAATATCCATCATTATCTACGGTATGTCTTGAGGTGTACATTCACAATTATCTGCTTTATTTTCACTAACCTCTGCAAAAAGAATACATTTTGATCATGGAAGATCGTACAGTTGGACTGATGACCATAATGCCTATAAAAATCACAGAGGTCCAATGGCAAGGGACGTGAAAGTCGTTCTTGAGACTTAATATTAGGTGAAATAATCATGATTTTGGGAGGAACGGTTTCGGAGTAATGAATAGTGTTCATCATCCACTATGGCCTAATATGATCAAAAATAGTGCCTAAATTTGATTTTAGCCATTAAGAAGACATTCTCACCGTTTTCATGTGTATACGCAAAATTTACTCTTACTACCCCCTGAGAAGAGAGGAAATGCTGAACAATGTTCAGATATCGGGAATGATGACCATGATGACCCTTAGCAAATCATAGAGATCTGATGATAAGCGATGTGCCTGGACGTTTTGAACGTATATTAGAAATTACGTCCCCCCCCCCAATCACCATCCAAAAGAGGAAGAGGATCTCGACATTTAGATTTGGGTGAAAAGTCATAATTTAACGATGAAAGATTTAAGAGTTATGTATGTGCGTACTTTATGTAACTACATTCTATAGTTTCAATTAGGCTGTTATTCCTTTAATTGTATAATTCGCATGCCGAAGTAGAATAACTGTGAAGTACGTATTTTATCAGTAGCAACTTGCTTGCTTTATTGTAGTTAGTACTTTGCGTAATATACAGTACGGTATTTCCTTCCTACGACATACATATTTTTATCCATAGAATAATCCCCTCCCCAACCCCGTTTCCGGGTCACCAGAAATTCAATAGAAAGTATTATGCTTATTGGCAATTAGGCGTATAACTATTGCCACAAGAAAGAATCAACTAAGCAAACAAACAAGCATAATTTGAAATAAATGGACTGCGGAGTGCATATATATGAAGAGAAATACTATCAGCTAGAAAATATATAAAAAGGCCACTATCAAAACTGAACAAATATTTAAGCAGAACAAGATACTAAAACTAGATGTATTATCGACCTTGTTGATTATTGTCTTAGACTCTACACTTTTCCATACTTTCGAGTCATAATTTTGTGCTGCAAATATGCATGGTTACGAAACTTCCCCTCAGACATGATACTTAAAAACTGATAGTTATCTGTAAAATTATTTTCAACTCAAATATGGCCAATGATTTACTTTATATTTAGTGTACAGGTAAGTGATAAATTCTGGAGTCTCTCTCTCCCGACTTCGGTTGGCCGAGGCAGGAGAGACTACACTTGGTTCATCACGAAACGATAGCATACAATTCTGCATGAAACGATAGCATACATTTCTGCAAGTCCAACTATCCTCTGTTATATTTAACCATGTGTACTCTTGCTGATTCAACTATTTTCAGACTGTTACTTTAAGTCCCTAATATTCACTCCTCGGACTGCATTTACTATTTCCTCATTCGTACCTTTCATTCTTTCCACCCACAAGCGTTTAGCAATTATCAATAGTTACGACCATTATTCTGGCTTATTCCATTCCCTGTTGATGATTTTAACTATACTGTATTTTCATATTCCCTTAATATTTTATTTGCCTCTTCTATTTCTAAATATTTAACTCCTAATACCTTTGTCACAATGTCTCAAGAAATGAGCACTACCTATCTCCTTCTCCCACAATAAGCATACATTTTCTTGCCAAACTCCTTTAAATGCCTTATTTTCTAAACTCCCATTAGCCACAATACCATTCCTCTGTATTCCTTTTTTTTGTTAATTTACCACTAGTTATTCTCTAGCCTGGGTGTATAAAGGTGTTGGTACTAACATATTTAGGGATGTGTGGGATATTGTTACGGCAGCACGGAAGGAGTTTAAGGAAGCAGACATTATTTACAGTGGGATGCTGTGTGCGAGGGATACTCACTGGAGGGTAATTGGGGATTTAAACGAGAAAATGGAATGCGTATGTGGCAAATTGAGAGTGAGATTTGTAGATAACAATGGGTGGGTAGGCGACAACGATCGACTCTCTCTTGAACCGCAATGGTACATGTAAATTAGGGGGTGTGATTATAAGGGTTATTGGTAGGTACATTCAGGGAAATTGTGAGGACTAGGGAGCGGTGACGACAGTATAGAAACATGAATTCAAGCAAAGATGACATAAAATTGTTAGTTTTAAACTGTAGAAATATTGTAAAGAAAGGAACAGAATTAAGGAATTGTGATAGATATACAGGGTCTTAGGTTTATAAATAAATGTTTTATTGCGCACAAATGTGTATGGACAAAATTCTTATGATCAATCGTCTGTACAGAATTTTGTTAAGGATTCTGTTCTCAGTTTATATTTAAGTACGTGATAGCGTGCACAAATTTCGCCTCATCTTTTGCACCTGCAGTCCGGACTTGGCTAATGGAAACTGGCTTTAATACACAGGTGTTGGTGAAACCCATGGACAACGTGTCTCAACTCATAGCCTCCCTGAGTCCAGTTGCGGTTGATCATCGCATCACATTGGTAATTGTCACACCATATGCTGTCCCTTTTTTGTTGAAGCTCTTGTAGGAGTTCCTTATATGCTGGGGTGGCCGGGAGAAGTAGTTTGAAACGCAACTCTTCCACAAAGAATAATTCCCTCGACAGTTGGTATACGAGGCGTGATGGAGTCTACTTTGATAGGCAAAGTACTTTCTTTAAATGGAATGCTTTCACCTTCTCTATACTATGTAGTTACCTCTTTCCAAGATATATCCATATATTTTCTAATCCATAAGTGGCTACAGGACTAACCTTAAGATGAAATAACTCGATGGCACATGAAAGTGAGAGATGGCTCAAAGATCTGATTTCGTTAATGGATTTTATGGCAGCATTTAGTAGGACTTTTACATGTAAAGGTGTTTGAAAAGTGACTCGTAGATACTTAAAATTTGTGACTGACTTCAGTTGCTGGTCATTGGTTAAGAATGTTTCCCGTTTTCCTCCTTTTCTGAAGGTCAAAGAGGCAGTCTTATTTTCATTTAACCTCAGCTGGTTCTCTTCTGCCCATTTCGTAACGTTATTAAAAGTAGTCTGCAAATCCAACTGAGAAGTTGACGTCAGAACCACGTCATCTGCATACATGAGAATATTGACATTTTCTGAATCTACTCTTTGTACAATGTCAGCTGTGGCGGCAATGAAAAGTAATGGGCTTAGGGGGTCGCCTTGAAGGATGCCGATGGTTTGAAGTATCAGATATGACTTGATGATGCCATCACTAATCTCTACCCAGTTGTCTGAAAGGATATTCATTATGATTGGAAGTAGATAACAACTAGGCCCGATGATCTTTCGCAACTTCTCTAATAGAATACCTCTATTGATCGTATCAAAAGCCTTAGCATAATCCATAAAGATTGCATGAAGTTTTCCCTTTGGATTTGCGAGAGCTTCATTAATAACGTAATCTATAATCTTCATATCCGTATTGACGAACTACACAATTAGAAATAGGAAAGGATTTCCACCTATCAATACTTATTTATTGCACTTATTATGCTACAGTACCGGTTTCGACCCCCTACATAGGGTCATCATCAGCTGAACAATACATTCACATATATATCACGAAGCTATGATTAAGATTACATTGTCTAGGGAGAACTGGCGTGTATGTCACTATGTGTGACAATGTAATTGTATGTCTGTAATGATATGCTTTAGGCCTTAAAATTAGTTTATAAAACACTATTTCTACTTAAAACTAACTTAAAATTATATAAGATTAAAACAATAGATGTAGGAACACTTCGTGCACATGGACGTTCATGTCTTGCGTGTTGTTTAGTTCATCGGTTGACTTCTGTGTTCAAGTCTTATTTACATAGTTGTACACTTGATTGCTGTTTCTGGAGCTTGAACGATACGATTTGCTTGTAAAATTGTCACGTTGTATGTATAAAAGACTTTGTCTTCATGTATATATATATAGAATAAAACACTTAGCAAGTTTAAAAAAAGAGTGCCAGGCGTATGGATACAATTACGCTAAAATATGTATATTCAGCTCTGCAGTGTGTTGAATCTTGTTGCTTTATGTTAAAATTGAATCATGTTGTCCTGTGACGTCCGTAAAATTTGAGTGGCATTGGATTAAAAGTAGTGGCTCCTTTCCCATTTGTAGCTGTGCAGTGATGTTATATTATCTGTGGAAGATAAGATTGAGCTGTGAGTGATATTTTATGTTGGAGGAATGTCTAAGGGTTGTGTGTGCTACTTTTAATATGTACTTACTGTTATTGGTGTGGTTGAGTTGCGTTTGATATGCGAGCTTGTTGTGTACTGCTTCGTGTTCTTCTTGGGCTCATGCTAGCTGCTGTGAGGGGCAGGGAGAGTTGCTGTTGTGGGGGTAGTGGTGGAGCTAGGTGTGTTTTTCGATGTTTCTCTGTCGCTTGTCGTGTTCTGTTTATTGATTATCTTAAGGTAACCGTTTTTAGGGCTCAATAAATAAGAAACTAATACAAATTTGTAATTAATCTGTGTTTAAAGGCATGTGAAGAGGAGATGACCAATATCATAAATCATAACATTCAATTATGTTATCATTTTTGACCATGCTGCCAAATTCAAATTTACATTTGTAAATAAATATACGATCCGGTTTTTGTTAGTTACCATATTCCTATCCCTAAAATGCCATTGGATGTCACTCATTTTTTGCTTTATTTATACTCTCTTATCCTGTTCAATCATCGGGAGCATGAACGGTCTACCTCTGTGGATCTTGGATCTCTCATCGCTCCCGACTTTCTAGTTGGGACAACTTTTTAATAGGATAGGGGATAATTTAGATAATGTATTATAGGATAGTGCTAAAGAGCAATTATAATGGGAGAGTTGGAAATAGAACTGAAGGATACGAAAGGGTGATTGGTAAGTGTGGGGAAGATATGGAAGCTAATAGGAACGGGAAGCGCCTGCTGGACTTTTGTGTTAGTATGGGTTTAGCAGTTACGAATACATTATTCAAGCATAAGGCTATTCACCGCTATACATGGGAGGGTAGGGGTACCAGATCCATAAAACACTATATCTTACCCGACTTCGAATTCAGGAAATCTGTTAGGAATCTGCCTCAACTTTCAGCACATTCATTTTTGGTTGAAAACCTGTTTTTGTTAGCCCCACACAATTTTCGCCCCTGTTTGTTTTCAGAGTCATTCCGAAGTTCATGAACTCTTTTCCTTTATTCTACCCTCTTTTTTTGTTATCAAACTTCTTGCTATTCTCCTCTTTTCTATTCTGCTTCCGTTTTTCTACAAGTGTCACTTGAGCTGTTACGTTTATTGCCAGTTTGGTTTTATCCCACAGTCCGTCAATATATTCATCTGTAGTTTCAACCCCTTGCAGTTTCGCTTGTAACTTATCCTGATATTCTTCCTGTGTTCTCTGTCCTTTAAGTATCTCTACATTGTAAACCTTGTTCTGAGTACGGAGGTGTGGTTTGTCCTCTGAGTGGGGAGAAATCATCATCCACTTCAAAACGTTCTGTAGACTCAGATGAACACGATTGCCCCACATCTTCTACTTGCTTCGGTGGCGTAGAGTAATAAATAAGTTACAAGATAGTGAACAACTGCAAAATTACCTCGATAATTTTGTGAGATGTACAGTAGGCTATGGTATGATAATAAACGAGGTTAAAAGACAGGTTGTGAGTTTTACAAATAGGTAAAGTCCTCTCATTTTTAATTACTGCCTTGATGGCGTGAAAGTCCCTTTTGGGTATCATCGTACGTACCTAGGCGTTAGTATAAGGAAAGATATTCATTGGGGTAATTACATAAATATGATTGTAAATAAAGGGAACTTTTGTACGGATTTCTGCACACGGTTATGATGGTATTCAGGGGTTGCAGTAAGGGTGTAAAGGAGAGGGCATATAAGTATCTGGTAAGACCCCAACTAGAGTAATATTCCAGCGGATGGGACCCTCACCAGGAATACTGGATTCAAGAACTCGAAAAATCCTAAGAAAAACAGCTCGATTTGTTTAGTGTGATTTTCAACAAAAGAGTGGCGTTACAAAAATGTTGCAAAAGTTTGGCTGGGAATACTTGGGAAAGTGGGGACGAGCTGCTCGACTAAGTGGTATGTTCCGAGCTGTCAGTGGAGAGATGGCGTGGAATGACATCAGTAGACGAATAAGTATGAGTGGTGTCTTTAAAAGTAGGAAAGATCAAAATATGAAGATAAGGCTGGAATTCAAGAGGACAAATTTGGGCAAATATGCGTTTACATAGAAGGGGAGTTAGGGATTGGAATATCTTACCAAAGGAGATGTTCAATACATTTCCAATTTCTTTGAAATCACTTAAGAAAAGGCTAGGAAAACAACAGATAGGGAATCTGACACCTGGGCGACTGCCCTAAATGCAGATCAGCAGTGATTGATTGATGACACTGGAACGGGAATATCTGGACAGTGTGGGACAGGACTAGTAGCTGATTCTAAGCCTTCGGGCTATTTTATTTTTTATTTATTAACTTTGTAGTACCCCGATACACTGCACAGTCAGATGTAGCAATCATCATAATGACTTTTGGTTCACACGAAATCATGGGAATTCCAAGCAGCATGGATTTCTGTTTTCCGAAAAACCACTGTCTTAGTCCTTCGAAGCATGCCTTACATGTAGTATGTGGCGACCACGTTTGGCCTTGATCTCCAAGCTGAAGTTTCTTCATAAAGGATGCAATCATATGTTTCCAAAAACCAAACACCATGGCACTTAACGCCCTTGAAAGGGTTCTGGCCTGCCCAGCGACCGCTACTCAGCCTGAAGGCCTGCAGATTACTAGAGGACGTGTGGTCAACACGACGCATCCTCTCGGCCGTTTTTCTGGGCTTTCGAGACCACGGCCACCATATCACCGTCAGATAGCTCCTCAATTCTAATCACGTAGGCTGAGTGGACCTCGAACCAGCCCTCAGGTCGAGAGAAAAATCCCTGACCCGGCCGGGAATCGAACCCGGGGCTTCCGGCGAGTGGCAGGCACGCTACCCTACACCACGGGGCCGGCTAATATTATGTTTTTGCCTTCGCTGTAAGTATGAACCAAACACATACGGTAACAGAAATTATTCGGGTTCATCGTACACTGCCTACTTGGTGCTGCAGAGAACACTTAAAAACCATTGAATATTACACTGCAACAACAATGAGAAAAGAACGCTAACTGAATACTATGGTGGTATTATGCTAAAGTACACTTATCTAACGGCTGTATTTATCTAAATTTACATTTCTTCAGATATTTTTATGAGCTTACATGTTTTGGTACTCTTCTCTTCGAGGCTATAAATGTTGACTTATTTATTACTTTCGTTCACCGTGTTGTTCTTGCATCGTCAGAACATCCAATTCTCCGAGAAGTTTAAACACACAGCCGGCTAAAGATAAATAACTAAGCTGAAACGGGGTTTTGTTTCAAGAAAATATTCTCTGCGTAGTTTCGCTTTATTCTACTGGTTATTAAATAATATACTACACGGTTTCTAAACCTGTCAATAAATCCAATACAATATAACAATGAGGTTGTATTTTATTTTCACCTAGGGATGCTAGGGGTGTTTTAACCCGGGAGTATTTTCTCCATATAGTAAGTCATAGAATTATGTACTTCATCAATTGTTATGAATGACAGCTTTTTGTATGTGATAGATTTATTTTCATATTTCCATAAATTTGTACAAAATAAGAATTTTAGGATAACATTTTTATTGATATCCTGTAAACGGTACATGATAAAGTATTTCTGGTTTTCTCACTGAAGTCCACAGACTTAATATTACCGTTGTTCCCGTGTTTTGATACCTGGCAAATATTCTCGAAACAAGATGAAATGTTTGCAAATTTCCTTAAATTTACTTTAAATCTTGAACATCGATGTATATAAAATATATGCTAATGTTGGGCTTAATGCCCTAATCAGCTGTCGTATTTAGCACAGTTTAATTATTTTATTCTCAAAATTATCCGCAAAACTGAACATACTGCCCAAAACCACAAAACTCCGATATTCTCCGTGATCGATATCTCGATATCAGAGGTTACATAGTACAACATCTCCTTTTCCTATTAATAAACAAATAGATGATACAAATCAATAGAATCGATATAATCAATATATCAATACATCAATTGTTATGACTGGCAGTTTTCGGATCTGATAACATTATTTTCATATTTCCGTAAATTTGTGTAATTTAATAAGAATTTTAGGATAACTTGTTTATTGATATCCTGCAAGCGGTACCTACATTACAAAGCAACGGACTTAGCATCGGCAATCAAGATCAGTACAGAAGATTTTCATCATATTAATACTTGTAAATTTAGTATTAGTCAATACTGGTTCATATTATCACTAAACTCTCTATCACTGACAATTTTACGCAATTTAAACAATCCTGTACGTATATATATGCATTCTTTAAGTGATTTGATAGAATGTGAGGATGCTCATGTAGAACGAAACATGTCATTCTTAGTAGAATAGTGTGTAATTTTGATAGGTATGTTTATAGTGCTACCATTTATGTTCAAATTGCTGTGTGTTTGACAGACTGAAAAGTTTTCGTTACATTTAATCAATACAGTCAATAAAATCAATTACATACAACAGAATGCATATTGTCATGAAACCTTACCGGTAGTCTTCGAACTCTAGCGATCGTTCTTGTGTTAGACACCTTCTGTTTCCCAGATTCTTTCGTTCCATGTTGATTTTTGGTTGGTTTTCGAAAACTGTGGGCGAAAGTTCCTCTTCCTCTAATGCATCGAAAGCTGCCCTGTGACCTAATGTTGTTGGTGACGTTTGATCAAGCCTCACATGCTCTAGAAATCTTCTGTTCCGTCTACGAAAGTTTACTTCTTGATTCTGGATCACGTATAAACGGCGAAACGCTGATTTCCTTGCGAGGGTTCCATTTCGTCGTATACCCCGATTCGAAACCTTGTCTCCATCTTAGAGAGGTGGAAGCGTTCGTGCCCCATCCCTTTGATCAAAACACTGTTTGTATCGCAGTTTTATTTAAAGTCGTTCCTTCGAAACTGGTTAAACTTCTGCTGAGATATCTGTTGGAAGTCATTGCCGACGGTAAAGTTTATTGCAGCTTTCTAACATGCAGCAGTTCAACAAGTGAAATACCCATTTCGAATGGAGTGTTCCTATATTCGACGTCACTGCATCTTGGAAGAATCCTCTTTGCTATGTAGGTCGCTTTTTCAGCACATCCACTTTCGGGAAGGTATCTGGGGCTCGATGCTTCACATGTAAATCCTTATCGCACAGCAAATCTATTGAACTCTTCAGGCACGAATTGGATAACTCCATCTGGACGGAGAACTAAAGGTACAGTACCACAGTACCAACCGCACTATAATCGCTTGGAATGTCAAACAGTCTACGTAAACCAGTTCCAGGAAACGCGAGTAATAAACTTGAATGGTCAGGAACCATTTGCCATTATGTTTCAATAAGTCAGCTGGGACTTGTTGTCGCGGCTATTATGGCAATTCATCAGTCATAAGGGGTACGGCACGGGGCTCCTGCCTGTTTTCCAAACATACTATGCAGTTAGTTACAATACGCTGCAAGTCCTTAGAGCATAACGGCCACCACACCGGCTACTTGACCCATCTTCGGCATTTAACCAATAATTGATGTCCATAATGTAATTTTTCCAACATTTCCTTCGAAATGTTTGTGGTATAAAAATACGCGTACCTTTCATTAGCAAACCTTTCAAAATTCTCAGCTCTGATCTATGTTTCCAGAACACTGGCGATTTTTCCCATTCATCATATAGAATATTGCTGACTATTTCTTTGCATTGGGCATCCTCTTTTTGTGCTCGTTTAATTTCCTGGAGTTTAGAGTCGGAAAATGGCAATGCGTGGACAATCCTATATGAAGACAGTCGGGCTGAATGATCAGACTGTTGAGGCACTGGCCTTCCGACCCCAACATGCAAGGTTCGACCCCGGCTCAGTCCGGTGTTATTTGAAGTTGCTAAAATACGTCAGCCTCATGTCAGTAGATTTACTGGCGCGTAAAAGAACTCCTGCGGGACTAAATTCCGGCACTTCGGCGTCTCCGAAAACCGTAAAAGTAGTTAGGACGTAAAGCAAATGACATTATTTGACATTATTTACTATCTGCAGACATCTGGGGCCTGTTTCATAAAGCTACAAGTCTACAAGTTACAAGTAATTTTTCAAACAATTTGTTGGAAAAAATTAATTCCTGTTTCATAAAAGCACTTGTAGGTGCAAGTGTATTTATACAAGCTACAAGACTTGTCAGCAACTTAAAATTCATGTTGTGTTTCATAAAGATACTAGTAGAGAAAGAGGACTTGTAGAAAATGCCATTTTTCTTACAAGTTTAGACATGTAAGGTTGAATACAAGTCTGTGAAATTTGCTGGTAAATACTCAATAATAAATTAGTTTTCACGCTTTGTGTTTTTCGTGTGTAAATTGATTTTTTATATAGTAGCAACGATAGTGATGAAGATATAATAGGGGGTGGACAAAGATGTAAACGAACTTTCAGAAGTAGGGTTAACATGGCTTTCACAAGCTTTTATGAATATAATGAAAAATTAAGAATGAGTACAGTAAAACTGGAGTCTCTCCTACAAGATGTAGGTAATCAACTTCAACGTGTAACTAACAGAAACTGTGCCTTATCTCCAAAATAACAGTTACTTATAGCATTACACGGGTTTGGAAGTGGAGGGCAATATCATGCAGTAGGTGATATGCATGGTGTATCAAAATCTAGTGTGTGCAGAGCACTTCATTCAGTTGTGAATGCAGTGAATATTGTCGAGTTTCCCACCGTTGTTAACTAACCGGAGAAAACTGGCCATATTGTTCAAGAGTGGTGGTTATTATTGTTTTAAGAGGAAGTACAACTAGGCAACTATCCTGTATATAACACTATTGTTTTAAGAGGAAGTACAACTAGGCAACCATCCTCTATATAACACTAATCAGAGGGAAATATGGAAGGGGTCCGACACTTCGAAAAATGAAGATATCGGCCAAAGGAAGACAAGGGCCACGAAGGGCGTGAAAATGAAAGACTACCTAGCCCTCGCAAACCTAATAGCATCGGGGTCGGAAAAGAACAAGAGTTGACCAAGAGAGGTCGGACAGGACAGGTGAAAGTTAGGAGCCTGGCACAAGTAAGTGGAAGCAATGCCAGGACTCGGCTCAGGTCCCCGTGGTCGCCAACCCACGCTCCAATGTTCGGAGCTCCTGAGGCCCCTTTTAGTCGCCTCTTACGACAGGCAGGGGATACCGTGGGTGTTATTCTACCGCCCCCACCCACAGGGGGGAAATATTGTTCAAGAGTTCTATGCTATTGCTAGTATGCCTCAAGTATGTGGATGTACTGTATTGATGGAACACTAATAAACATTGATGCTCCTGTGGTAGTACATGAGAGTGACTTTATTGATAAGCACGGGAACCATTCCATAAATTGCATGGTAGTTTTTATTATTTTTATTTTTATTAACATATTCATTAACTGAATGTTCCATTACACTTTAAGTAATACTACATGCATTAGTATTCTTTCGTAGTCGTGATTACATTTTCTTTTCACTATGTTACCTATACCTAGATGTTTATTTTAGTGTGTCTAGCCTAGAAACCTCGTGTTTACAGTTTTTTAAATGAAAGTGTTCTTTCTTGACATAACTATGCCCTACATCAGGTTATCAAAATGGATACACTTCACAAATAGCTTAAAGAACTTTAAGTATTTAACTCTAAGTTCATTCTTGCTTGTAGGCCAATTGCCTCCTGAGTTGATTACATTTGACTTTAGGTTTATCCTTTCGTGCTTTAATAATTCACACTCATATAGGATGTGGCCCACACTTTGTATTCCTTCACCACACCGACACGTCGCATGTTCTTGGATTTTAAATCTATGCAGATAGGTCCCTAATTTTCTATGCCCTGTTATCATAAGGCAATATTATGAATATTGCTCCACGCTCTGACTTTGTCTTCTTTCGCGAAAGCTCCAAAGAAAATTTCCTTCGCATCCCTGATTTTATACAGGATTAAAATTTTATTTGCAATTTGTTGCTGTTTAAGATTATTTATGTTTGACTCCACTCGGCTATCTCACAGAAATCAGCTGACTTGTAAGACTTGTAGTGAAATGTACGAACCTTACAATTGTAGAAATTTGGTTATGAAACAAACATTTCCAACAAGTGTAGGAACATCCACTTGTAACTACAACTTGTACACTTGTACACTTGTAGTTTTATGAAACAGGCCCCTGTTCGTAATATACTCCGAGGTGCGAAATGTGTGCGACGTTCAAGGGATTGCGGGCAGACAATCGGGAAGAATGGTTAATTTGCCTGGCACATATTTAGCAACATAATCAAAATTCAAGAGACGCGTTCTGAGTCTCTCTATCTGCACAGGAACGTCGCTTAGTGGTTTGCTCCCCAAGAAAACCACTAGCGGCTTGTGATCCGTGTTAAATTCGAAAGTTGCACGCAATAAATAAGTCTGAAATCCCTGACACGCTCACGTCAAGAACAAACACTTTCTTTCAACTTGGGCGTAACTTTGCTCCATTGTAGTCAGGGATGTCGACGCATAACATACAGGCAAAAAGCAGTCTGCGTGGAACTTCTCCAAAACGGCTCCCAGCCCATGCGAACAAGAATCTGCTGAAACCCTGGCAGATAATCCTTCTCTTTATAATACTTAGAGTCAGAGACTATGTAAGAATACCTTTGATATTCTCCCATGCCTCCAGTTGTACATTTCTCCAGACCCGCTGGTGATTCTTCTTCAGCAATATCCGCAAAGGGACTGTCAATCTGGCAAGATTCTGGATGAATTTTATTACATAGTGTACATTATATATACACTGCTGTGCAACACTTAAGAACGATATAGATAAAGCAAAACAACATATCAGCTACTGAATGGAAATGAATGAAAGTGCGGCAACATGTTGCCAGAGGTCTCCCAAATGTTCATAGAAACCTGGCATGAGGTCAGCACGACTATAGCACCAAATGAGTCTATCCCACAAGATGAAACAGTTGAAGGAACGGGACAATACAGTGTGAGTCTATCAGCGAGCTGTTACTATGCACTGTGGTGGTGTTATTCATTACAACATGGAACGGTGACAACATTTCGATTATTTCACCCGGGGAAGAATTATCGGGAAACTAAAAGAAGGACGAAGTTAGACGAGTGTAGCCAAGGAGTTTGGTATTGCTCAGAGCATTCTTTCACGTGCATGTAGAGCATTCCGAACCATAGACACTGCTCCCCAAAGGAGAAGAGTGGGTCGACCACGGTCAACTACAGCAGCAGATGATCGCTACATTGTGAAACAGATAAGAGACTCTCGTCAAACCGCGGGTTCAATTGCAACCACATTTGACAAGACTTCAAGGTACCAAATTTCACGCTCCACAGTGGCACAGTAACTGCATAGGGATGGTCCGTTTGCCCGACGACCATTACATTGTGTTCCGTTGACACCCACACATCGGCGGCACCGTTTGCGATGGTTTTAGGAGCATCAGTTCTGGACCGACAAGGAGTGGGGCCGCCTGCTGTTCTCAGATGTGGGAAGATTCAGCCTGAGTAGTGATTCTAGACGTATCTTATCCTGGCGAGAGGCGGGAACACGTATTGCACCCAGGAACATTGTCGAACATGATCGTTTTGGTTTCCAAGTGTTACGGTGTGGGGAGACATAACGTTGTATGAGAGTACCGATCTCCATATTTTTGAACTGGGTACGCTCACCGGTCAACGTTATCGTGACGGTATACTCCTTCTCCATGTGTGTCATTTCAGGGGTGGATTCGGCTCTGACTTCATTTTTATCGATGACAATGCACGATCGTATCGAACAGCGCAGGTGGAAGAGCTCTTGGAACGAGAGTATATACGGCGAAAGGACTGGCCTGTTCGTTCCCCCGACTTAAATCCCATTGAGCACGTGTGGGGGCAGACGCGTATTGCAGCACGTCCAGAAGAACCGACGGCCATCTAGCAGTTGTCAACCATGATGGTGGTGGAATCGAACGCCTTACCAAAAGAACTCCTTACGAATCTTGCGGCCAGCATGGGAACACGTTGCAGAGCGTGCATCGCTGTCCGTGGTGATCACGCACCCATTTAATAACCAAGTCCATTCCTCTGGGATGTCCAGTGGACCATTATGAGTCGCAGTTACTTACGTGTATTTTATTATCTCTGTATAAATGTGTAGTTTCTGTTCGTCTCATCGCGTATTCCTTTCAGGTGCCCACCGTACCATACTAAAGCAGTTCTTCCTATCTATGGTTCAAGCTTCATCAAGCTCTGTTACTTGGCAGTGACACAACATGGGAAAGTTACTTTCGTCCTCAAGTTTTCCACAGCAGTGTAGTTCACCATTCTAAGATACTGTCGTAAGTGAGGTACATTGCTAGGAGTTTTAAGGTTTTGTATTCCCAAGACTTTCTCAGAATCATGTAGGATATTGCCGTCCTCCAGTATGTGGACTAGGAATTTTACCCTTCGAACCCATTTGTTTTGGTTGAGGTTAACTCCGTATTCGTTTAGTCTACTTAGTGCCTATTGGACTCGTTCATGGAGTTGAATTGCATCCTCTCCCTCCACAAGTGTATCACCCTTAAGACTAGTTTAACAATTTATTGAAGGTACTGTAATATCAGATGATTTTTATTTTCAATTTCTGAACTCTTGAAACAAAATCTACCGAATTAGTTTGTAAATGATGCGAGTTATAGCTATTGTGGTCCAAAGGGATCTTCTAGAAGCAATTAGATGCGTTTGTTTAGTCTTGCAAAACCGGGCGAGTTAGCTGTGAGCTTGCATCCGGGAGGTAGATGGTTCTAACCAAACTGTCGGCAGTCCTGAAGATTGTTTTCCGTGGTTTCCCATTTTCACACATGGGAAATGTGGCCACGGCTGATTCCTTTCCGCTCCTAGGCCCTTCCTA
This sequence comes from Anabrus simplex, assembly GCF_040414725.1. NCBI lineage: Eukaryota > Metazoa > Arthropoda > Insecta > Orthoptera > Tettigoniidae > Anabrus > Anabrus simplex. The sequence continues at coordinate 91,853,917 of NC_090266.1, forward strand.
TCGAATCTTCGCTGTAAGGCCTATCTGTGTCGCTGCGACGTACAGCAAAATGTAAGTTCACTAGATAAATCAGTAAATATAACAATGACATCAGCACCGGTATCCAGCTTCCTCTTCGGAAATATTAATGGTAGCTTCCAAGACTCGTAGTTCAATTTCAGTACAGTCAATTCACCAAGATAATAACTCTCTTCCCGCTTGAGATTGGGTATCTCTTATCCCTGAGGCTGACTTTTCTTGCATTCAACACTGTATAAAATGGCCTATTTTTCCACAATAATGACATACAACACTAGCAGCAGGGCAAAAATTGTGACTATTCTTATATCCACAACTGGGAGATATACAGTATTCCGCCTAAGAATGTTAGGCTGGAGTTTTGGTGACGGAGTCTTGGGAAGATTTATAGCAGCAACATCAACAGAACTTTTCTTATCTCTAGTAACTTAATGCAGCTATCGCAAGCTGTCAGCTTGTCTTGCTAATTGTAGAGATTTATTGCTATCCAGATGGTACGAGCCACTGCAGGTAGAACAACAAAGGGGAAATGAGGAACAGGTTATTGTTGATGAGAAATGTGGAAATCGGAGGAAAGGAAAAGATATGAAAGGTAAATGTAGAGTAGAGAATAGGGAAAGTCTGGTGGAACAGGGTCATGAGAGGGAGAAAAGGGAGGAGGAAGTAGCTTCTGTAGCAGTTCTGAAAGGAAGGGCCTACCAAGACTGGAGAGGATCAAATGAAGTACGTAGGCTTGAGGCTCTGGACATTGGGGATTAAAATGTTAGATGTGTGAGAGGAAAATGTGTGGAGGAAAGGAAACCGGGGTACAGTGTTTTCCAAGAATTAGGTTAAGGCAGATGTTGAAGAAAGTAGAAGAGATGCAGGAGGGAAAGGAGAAGGTGGTAGTGTTTCACGCTAGTACCAACAACGAAAGGCTAGCAGGTGTGAGTACGAACATAGCTTAAAAATAACTTGAACCGCAGTGGTACGTATAAGTTAGGAAATTTGTTTAGAAGATTAATAGGGACGCAATTTCAGGTAAACGGGGTGGTCTAGGGAGCAGTGTTAAGGAAACAGGGATATGGAAGTCAAGTAGGGATTACACAAAAATGTTAGTGTTGAACTGTAGAAGTATCGTAAAGAAAGGAATAGAATTAAGTAATTTAATAGATATATACTTAGTAGATATAGTAATAGGAGTTGCATCATGGCTGAGAAATGATATCATAAATGCTAAATTATTCTCAAAGAAATGGAGTGTTTATCGTTGTGATAGGATAGGAATGGTAGGATGGGGAGTATTCATTCTGGTGAAAGAAGAATTTGTAAGCTACGAAAAAAGTTAAAGACGAAAACATTAATTCCTAGGTGTAGAACTCATCTATAAAGATAATAGGGAACTTGATGTCTTCGGAGTGTACAGACCGGAAAAAGGTACTGATTCAGAATTACTTGATAAGATAATCAGTTATATGGGAAACGATATGTGAAGGAATGTAATGTTAGCAGGTGATCTCAATTTACCAAATGTCAATTGGGAAGGTAATGCGAACGTCAGGAGGCATGACCAACAAATGACAAATAAGCAAATACGGGAAGCACAGCTGATTCCAAAAGTGATAGAACCAACAAGAGGGAAGAATATTCTGGATGTGGTGCTGGTAAAACCAGATGAGCTCTGTACAGAATCCGACGTAATAGATGATATTAGTGATCACGAAGCAGTTTTTCTCGTAGTTAAAAATAAATATGGTAGAAAGAGAGGTCTTAAAGTAGGACTATTAGGCATTATCATATGCCTGATAAATAGGGCATAGTGGAGTTTTAAAATTTAAATATGGTCGGTGGAAAACGGTAAACAAAAAGTAAACAGACTCTGGGATGGTATTAAAGCAATTGTTGAGAAATGTAAAAACAGGCTTTTACCTTTAAGGGTTTATAACGGAGAATAAAGAGACAAAGAAGGAGGTTCAGGTTGGAAAGAAGTAGTTAGAAATATATTTTGAAGTAACGAGAAATTGAAGGAACTTACTAGGAAATTGAATCTAGCAAAGAATTTAGCTGAGGATAACATGAAGGCAAGAAATACTGGCAGTCATACAAATTTTAGTGAAAAAGGGAAGTGTATGTATAGGTACTTTAAGGCAGAAAGAGGCTCCAAGAAGGACATTTCAGGAATCATTAATCAACGAGGACAGTGTGTATGCGAGGATCTTCAAAAGGCAGAAGTATTCAGTCAGCGGTATGTAAACATTTTTGGTTACAAAGATAATGTCCAAATAGAGGAGGTGACTAAGACTAAAGAAGTATTAAAATTTATCAACGATAACAACGACATTTACATTAAGATACAAAATTGGAAAACTGGAAAACAGGTGGAATTTATCAGGTTTCGGTGGATATATTAAAGACAATGAGTTGGGATACAGTACCATACTTGAAGTACTTATTTGATTGCTGTTTGCATGAAGGAGCTACACCAAGTTGCTGTAGTAGCCCTGTGTGAAAAAGGAAATGGTCAATGACATAAAGCTCAAAATTACAGGCCAGTCAGTTTGACATGCATTGCATGTAAGCTTTGGGAAGGCATTCTTTCTGATTATATCAGACATGATTGCAAAATTAATAACTGGTTTGATTAAAGGCAGTTTGGATTTAGGAAAGGTTATTCCACTGAAACTCAACTTGTAGGATTCCGGCAAGATATAGCACATATCCTGAATTCCGGAGCTAAAATAGGCTGTATCGTGATTGTCTTATCTAAGTCATATTCTAGGGTAGATCCTGGGAGAATACTGGCAAAATGAATGCAAATACACTAGACAAAAGTGTGACCGAATTGGTGGCTATATTTCTAGAAAATAGAACTCAGAGAATTACAGTAAGCGAAGCTTTGTCTGACGCTGAAGTAATAAAGAGTTGAATTCCTCAGTGCAGTGTTGTCAGACGTTTATATTTTCTTATATACCAGGTGGCTCACGGACGCCGTACTTTCTACTTATAAATGTCCAGCATTCATAAGTGATGTGTGGGGTGTCTACCAACTGATTTTAACAGGGGAACTACTGCCAGCGGACAAGTCACGTCAGAATATGAAGAGATAAGAAACATAGTCACACTCGCAGCATGTTACTCAGCGCTGCCGGTCGAATGCCCCCCTTGCATTAGTAAACATCGTATTCGACCGTGTTGTTCTAGGCTGGTGTATGCTACAGCCGCACTATATTTGCTGTCTGCATATCGGCAGTAGCTAGTGTGATCAGGAGCGGTGAACACACAGACATTATTTTAATCTGGACAATATGGTCGGAATGCTACAGAAGCTCCAAACAGACGTATGCCTTCTACATACGTACTTCACCGAACAGTATTAGTTTTTGTTTCATACATGCAACTCTTCCATCGAGTGGAATGTCTACACGTGTATAAATAAATAAGTTATTAGATATCTTTTTCTACACCTTTGGCGTGTCTACAAACAGTAGCGGCGATTAGGGGGTGCGGCGAGGAGGGACAGTCGCTCCCCCCAACTCTCCACTTTGTGGAGTACACATTACATTTTCATTCCACTTTAGCCAGCTGGAACTAGGAATTATTTTAAAAAGCTGTCTGTACAAACCTTGTTATCTTATCTGCTAATTCCTTCCTTTATTTTCTTTAATTATTAACATAATTATTGACGGAAAAAAGCACAAAATGCTGTTCGTCGCCGCTAACCAATTTGTATAGCACTACGGCAAGTAATGGAGACTTTGCCTGTGCTGTGATGAAGGGTAGTAGAGGTATATATTGTTCGCCGAGGTCGTGGCCACTGAGTTATAATTCACCCACTAGTCGTGCGCATTTATCAGTCTGGCAGTCTCTTTAGTGTCTGTTTCTTAGTGAGTATTCAAATAATAAATTATTTTTAATTGCATAATCATGCCGTACTTCTGTGTAATTATACCGGGCGAGGTGGCGGTGGGGTTACGGGAGTTACGGGAGTGCAGCTCTGAGTTTGCACTCCGGAAGTAGTAGTTTCGAATCCCACTGTCAGCAGCCCTGAAGATGGTTGGAATTCAAGGGTACAAATTAGGGAAAAATGTGAATAGGTTAAGTATCTCAGGAGGGGAGACTTTCTAACAACTGGCAGCTTCCATTTGACGGCTGGCGGTATTTTCCTTTTGATAGAAAAGGCCAGACTATATCACAATCACAATAGCATTCACGAACCACGTGACATCATGTAATATTAGGCATAATGGCTTAATCAGCACTCGTGTTTAAAATAGCTCGTTTATTACATGCTCAAAATCATCCACAGGACTGGCAATCGTCCTATACTCCATAGCCACAATACTGCCATATTCTCAGTGATCGATATTTCGATACAAAAAGTTACATAACACATCATGTCTAATTATATAAAATCTGTGCATGTTAGGCAAAACGGTTTGTGTTTTCGAAATCAGCACATCGTTTTCCATATGACCCACCTATTTTCACCAAAAATTGGGAAATCATTTCAGGCCAGTGTAGTCTTTCACAACTTGGACTTCAAGGTAAAATCAATTGATTTATATTTGTGCTAATTTCTAATGAGATGTTTGCGAATACTTACGGATTTTCTTCCAGTCTCCTATTTATATCTTCAACCAGAGTAATTCTGTCTCGTACAAACGAATTCATTCGTTCCAAGGCATCTAGTTGTTCACCGTTTAAATTGGATGCCATCAGTGATTCACCAATAGCAATGAGGTCGTCATAGACTTGGCGCAGGATCATAGCCATTAAATCTAAATCTCTCTGCCTCTGTAAATATGTTTAAATATTATATATTCTTGTATGCACGAGTGTGCAATGTGGAGACATTAGGTAATTTTTAAAGAAAAGATAAAACACACTGGTACACATCGATAATTTCAATGTCTAACATGGAATGCAAAGAAATTGTCTTCGCATTCGAGGCATGAACCCACTCCCCGAAGATGAGGCCGTAAGAATTTTGAGTTATTATTATTATTAACAAATACATCGTAGTTGGGAAATAACCCAGTGGCAATGGCCACTTACACTAGTGTGATAATAAAGTAAAACATAATTACCCAACAACAACAACAACAATAACAAAAGTACAACAAACAATTCCATGGAAAGATAGAATTATAGGAAATACTACTAGTTTATCATTCTAAATCCAGTATCTTCATATACAAATTGACACACAACTTAAGTATTTCCAACGTTTCAATTTACGGCTTACAATACTACAGGCGGAGATTAATACTAGCTTACCATTACATGTGATAATAAAGTTAAAACCTAATTACCCCAAAACACCACTTCAACAAGACTTAACTGCGGTAATAACATTTTTTCAAAGTTTTGGATCAATACTATGCAATACAACTTTCATCAAAGGAACAATATTACAAAATTAAAATTAAAATTGAATTGGAGTACGATGTGATTATACAATTAAAATAACACTTAGTGTTTGACTAAACACTTAGAAAATAACAGACGCTAAAGAGACTTCCAGACTGACGAATGCGCGCGGCAAGTGGGTGAATGATACCTCAGTGTTCATGACCTTGGTAAAAAATATAAGCCTACCTTTGCCACCCCGCCTCACAGCACATACAAAGAATCCACTACTTGCTGTGGCGCCGAACAAATCGGTTAGCCGCGATCAACGACATATTTTGCGTATTTCCGCTAATAATCTTGTTAGTACTTAAACAAAACAAAGAATCAGCTGATAAGACAAAAGGGCTGTACAAATTGCTGTTTCAATAATTCCTAGCTTCAGCCACCTAAGATCGAATAAATTTTCTCCACAAAGTGGGGGGCAACTGTCCCCCTCACTCCCCCTAATAGCCGCTACTGCTAGTTTAACATTCTGAATCCAGAGTACATTCACAAAGCCGATTTAGGCGCACTTTGGCGCAATTTTCAAAAATCCAGTATTTTTATATTAGAAAACGATATAGGTACCGGTATAGATTCTTGTATTAATTTGATTGGAAATTTTGTCCAAAAGAGAAACGGATACGCGCAGAATAAGAGCAGTGTCCATAATCATTATATATTCTTTTCAATATTGCGCCAAAGTTCGCCTGAATCGGGTGTATGAATCTACTAATACCTTTATAATACTCCTTCGTCATTCGTCAGACGCTATGTTTTAATATGTCCCGAGTTCGGTTATTGACATAGGCAAAATCTATGACATGGATAAAATGGTCCCTGATAAATTTCGTTGTTTTTTGCACATATTTTGGCATACCCGTTTCGCGGTGACAAATTTTTTCAAATGTTCTACAATATTTTTATTTTATGTGAAGTTAGGCTATAGGCCCCACGGTAAAGTGTCTATACCATTTTTTAGAATTTTTCCTTTTGTTGTCGTGTGGACTGAGTGCAATTTTATTTAGGCCCTACTTCGACGGTATAAACTTCATGTTCCTAGGTTCTAAATAAATTCATCGTCGATATTCTTCCTTGTTACCGAATAAACTATATTTACAATTTTCTAGTGTAATTGTATTTTAACCACACACTTTATAATTCCCTTAGATTTTTATTTTCTTTATTATTCACCCTGAATGCGTACATTTTAGATCATAAACCAATGAATTCCACCGAACGTTTCCACAGCATTCGTCTTTCATTTTTCCGAGTACATTTTTATTTACTTGAGGCATATTTTATCTATTATTTTCGGGATAGTCGCTTGTACCAAAGTGATCGATCTCAGTTTCTATATCTTCGTAAAGAACCTCGGTTTTTATGTTGTAACAGAATGTATCGGTATCCATGTAACATATTTCAATATTCTCGGCGCATTTTGGTTTTAAAACATTGAAATGGAAGTCGTACATTTGTGTTTTAGAAATATCCAAGATGGTCATTCCTACATAAATCTGCTTATCGAACTTAATTTTCGTCTTGTTCATCTGGACCGCTACTAAATTTTCACTATATATTGTTCTCTTTTTGAAAGTTTGTTTTCCATTAGTAATTAGTTTTATGTCAATTTCGTTCCGAATTTTTTCCATCGTCTTTTCAAACACGCTCTTGTTCATTAACTTGTAGAAATCCTTTTGAAAATCGTTAGTTGCCTTTGTTTTCATTTCTGTATTGAAATTAGTGTAGTTTTTACCAAGCCTGACTGCTCGAATTTTATAGCTCGGTGAATCTTTTTGAGTGTCATGACAAGAGCGAGTTCCTGTTTCAGGCTCCTGTAATGGAGCGCATATATTTGTTTCTTATATAACGTTGCAAGTAATTTTAACCCTTTAGTGCCTGGTACAAGTCCTTTTCTCTGGAGCTAGAGGGTAATGTTAACGCAGATCATCTAATTCTTTTGGATATTCTAGGTCCACTTCTGTAATGAATCCATATTTAGGACCATCGGGTAAGCTGGTTTTGTACTTATCATCAATTTTGTTTACATCTACCCACTGAAATTTTCCAGTAGGTAACAACAGCCCATCCATAAGAGATTACTGGCATCAAAGGATGCAAATAATTAAATTATTTGTTCGAATCATAGTCTTTTAGATATTTATTTTTTGCTTTTATATATCCTTTACAACACTGAGATATTCCACCTCGAATGGCTTTCTCCATCATTAAATTCATTTTGTAACCGTGCAGTGGGTCTAAATTTATTTTAGTAACTTTTAGAAAAGCGTCCCAAGCTAAACCAGGAGCAGTAAAATATCACTCTGGATCTAATTCGTAAGCTTTCATATAGGTTTATCTAAAATTCTCAAATACACCCGCCAGAAACAAAACATCAATTTTTTGTATATGTCATGATATTTTCCTAGGTTTTGGATACCAAATCTTCCCCAAACTAATTTTGCGTGCCCATAATCTGCATCGATTATATCTTCTTCAATTAATCGGCTGTTGAATTATTTTTGGGTGGTAGTTGAGATTCTTCAATTTTTCCAATTATCCATATATTCATAGGGATAAACCCCTTCCGAAATACCATATCTACTTGGTATACTTGAAAGTACTTTTAAATATTGACCATTTGATCTATCGGTAAATTCGATGTTAATTTTTCCTAGCATAACTCCATAAATTTGTATGTGTCAATAAATCTCATTTTTAAGTTATTTGTTTGTTTCCCAAAAATTATGTATTTTTCTTCGTTGTTTGCTATGATATCAATTCTCTTGCCATCGTAACCAAGTTATTTTACGAACAGCAGTGCGTCATATCCAGCTAGATTTTGAAAGTAAATGGGTACTAATGTGGATTTCCGAAGCAGTTTGTTGTAATTATTACATAAAGGAGCTATAAATTGGCCGGTAATGTGACCGTGGTAATGGACATTATTATTTACTGTGTATTTACTTTCACACGAAGTACAGTATTTAGATTTTGAATATAAGGATTGTTCTTGCGGTGTTAGAAGTTTCATTGGCTGTATTTGAGAATATATAGAACCAATTTCTTCAACTTCTTTCTTGACTAATTCTACAAATTTTTATGGGGATGTGGACCTCGGTAAACAATGGGTGATTTATAATCACCATAATTGCGCTGGGTATAGTAACAAAATCCGGAAACCTCATATCATGGTACTTAAGTAAAGCATGCTTTTTAATTTTAGTTCAACGTTGTTCAGTTATTTAACCGTTTGATGGTATCTTTCTCGAAGCATTTCTTTGTACAAACCAGAACCTACTGCACCTGCCCAGGGACCCAGTGCATAATGATTTATTGTATTTCGCAAATGCGACGGCTGAATGTATTATTCTAGGTGAGATCTTCGGGAGTAACCCCGGCGTCGAAGTCGAAGTAATTACCTCTAAAGTAGGGGTAATCTTAATTATGAGAGGAATGCGACTACATTATTAAGTGATAAGAATGGTTCCATACTGTTTAAACACAGTCTTTAATATACTAAGAAAGCGCATAACAAAAATCTGTGCAAAATGAAATTTACACATACGAGAATATATATCTGATTTATGTTGAGCGAGTTAATGTATTTCAGTTTATTCCTGAGTCTCATTTTTCACTCCATAACTTTATAATATCGAAAGTACTTCCCTTTTCGGACTATGTAACACTCGAAGACACTCATTATATAACACAGTGTAACACTTTAAAGACATATCTATATATATAAAGTAGCTTGTCCTGACTGACTGACTGACTGACTGACTGACTGACTGATTCATCATCGCCGAGCCAAAACTACTGGACATAATGAAATGAAATTTTGGGGATACATTCATATTAAGATGTAGGTGCTCGCTAAGAGAGGATTTTTGGATATTCCGTCGCTAAGGGGGTGAAAAGAGGGGTGAAATTTTAAAATGAGTGAATCTATATCTCAAAACTTTAAAAGTTTACAAACGTTAAAATTGGTATTTAGAATCTTCTTTAAAAATAAGGAAACATATTTTTTTGTTTTCAGAAAATCTCAATAGGAGGGGTGAAAAAGGGTGAAAAAGGGGTTGAATGCCTTTAATCAGGATACCGGTACTTATATCTCAGAAACCGAAGATATTACAGACCTGAAAATTGGTACTTTTGATCTCTTTTAAAAATAAAGAAAGACGTATTTTTTGTTTTTGGAAAATCCAATTAATGGGAGAGTGAAAAGGGGGGTGAATTTTTATAATCAGTGTATCTATATCCCAAAACTTTGAAAGTTTACAGATGTAAAAATCGGTATTTGGAATCTTCATTAAAAATAAAGAAACGCGTATTTTTTTGTTTTCGGAAAATCCCAATAAGAAAGGTGGAAAGGGGTGAAAATGGGTTGAATGCATTTAATGACGATACTTATATCTCAGAAACTCAATATATTACACACCTGAAAATTGGTGTTTTGGATCTCCTTTAAAAATAAAGAAACACGTATTCTTTTGTTTTTGGAAGATCCAATTAATCGGGGGGTGAGAGGGGGTGAATTTTTAAAATGAGTGTATCTATATCACAAAACGTTTAAAGTTTATAGATGTAAAAAATTAGTATTTAGAATCTCCTTTAAAAACAAAGAAACACGTATATTTTTGTTTTCTGGAAATCCCAATAGGAAGGGTGGAAAACGGTGAAAATATGTTGAATGCCTTTAATGAGGCTAATTATATTTCAGAACCTGAAGATATTACAGACCTGAAAATTGGTATTTGGGATCTACTTTAAAATAATAAAGAAAGAGGCATTTTTCATTTTTGGAAAATCCAAATAATGGTGGGGGGTGAAAAGGGGAGTGAATTTTAAAATGAGTGTATCTACATCCTAAAACTTTAAACGTTTACAGATGTGAAAATTGGTATTTTGAATCTCCTTTAAAAATAAAGAAACATGTATATTTGTTTTCAGAAAATCACAATAGGAGTGGTGTCAAAGGCTGAATAATGGGTTGAATGCCTTTAATGAGGATACATATATCTCAGAAACTGAAGATATTACAGAATTGAAAATTTGTATATGGGATCTCCTTTAAAAATAAAGAAACAGGTTTTTTTTTTTTTTGGAAAATCCAATTAATGGCGGTTAAACAGGAGTGACATATTTGGGTGAATTTTTTGAAAGACAGTATCTACAGAATATCTGAGAAACGTAGAATGTTACAGACGTAAAAAGTGAAATTTGGAATCTCCTGTAAATGTAAAGAAACATAGGCGATTTGTTTTTGGAAAGTCCTCTTAAGGGGAACTAAAAAGGGGGTTAAATTTCAAAATGAGAATTTATACAGTATATCTCAAGAAACCTAACATGTGACAGAAGTGAAAAATGGTATTTTTATCTCTACAAAAATGAGGAAACGTGTATTTTTAGTTTTCGGATATAGCACTTGGGTGGAGTGGGGGGGGGGGTGGTAAAAGTGACTGAAAATGGTGTTGAATTCTTTTAATTAGGCGACTGTTATCTCAAAAATGAAGATGTTACAGACGTGATATTTGATATTTGGAATCTGCTTTAAAAGTAAAGAAGCACGAATTCTCGGAAAATCCAATGAATGGGGCGGGGGTGATGAAAGAATTGAAAAATTAATTGATTTAATTGTTTGAGAATACTTACATCTAATAAAAACTAAAGTTGTTAGGGCCTACAGGCGTGAAAATTGGTATTTGGATCTCCTTTAAAGACAAAGAAAAGCCCGTTTTGTGGGGGGGATCATCTTGGGAGGCGTGAGTGAAAAGGAATTGAATTCCTTTCATGAGGACACATAAATTAAAAACTGAAGAAGTTACAGTCGTGATAATTGGTATTTAGAAGATGATTTACTATTAAAGGAACAAGTTTTTTTGCTGGAAAATTCACTTGAGGCGGGGGGGGGGGAGGAGTGTGAAAGTGAAAAAAAGTGAATTATTTTAATCTGAAAACTGAAGGTAATAGACGTAAACAATGGTGTTTGGAATCTCCTTTAAACATAAAGAAACACGCCTTCTTTAATTTTTTTTGGGGGGGGGGAATAAACTTAACGGCGGTGGGATGTAAAAGGAGTTGAGGCCAATTGATTTTACTGTTCATAATGTATTTATATGGAGCCTCCGTTGCTCAGGTGGCAGCGCGGCGGCCCCTCACAGCTGGGTTCCGTGGTTCAAATCCTGGTCTCTCCATGTGACATTCGTACTGGAAAAAACGGAGGTGGGACAGGTTTTTCTCCGGATACTCCGGTTTTCCCTGTCATCATTCATTCCAGCAACACTGTCCAATATAATTTCATTTGTCATCCATTAATCATTGCCCCAGAGGAGTCAGAGGAGTGCGACAGGTTTCGGCTGCCGGCAGAATTCCTATTGTCGCCGCTAGATGGGGGCTTTATTCATTCCATTCCTGACCCTGTCGAATGACTGGAAACAGTCTGTAGATTTTCGATGTACTTATTCTGATCATAAACCGATCATTTTTAATCTTTCCTGGGTTCGTTTTCAAGAGCCATCTTTCCCTTCGGAGAACGTTCTTAGATTACAGTACCTTTTCCTGGCATATAAATAAAAATTTAAGCACATTTGAAATAAACGATAGGAATGAGATTGACCGTCCAGTTTTTCACCTCTATAATAAGGTCAATAATGCACGGAAGTATGTCATTCGTATGGCCAGAAATCCCGCACACTTGCCTACGCGCGACAATGGTGCTGGTCACATTCTCCACAATGACAATGACAGCAGATGTAATTTACCGCCAAGTAGCGGTCTTGCATCTTGCTGTTGGGTCCATAACATCTATAATAATAATAATAATAATAATAATAATAATAATAATAATAATAATAATAATAATAATAATAATAATAATAATAATAATAATAATAATAATAATATTCTGGACCGTCGTCAAATGTGCGGCCTGCTCTGGAAACGGGTGCTGGACGGGTAATGACTAAGAATGGTGACCGGCCGCGGGTTCAGTACCGCCAAGGCACCCAAGACGACACCACGCCGGATCTCCTGAAGGATTAGATCCATATTAAAAATGCTTATAGGAAAAGATGGCACAGATTTAGGGACCCATCTGACCGGGTGGAATACATGGACCTAGCCCGGGAAGTACGAAATCGATTGCTGGGAAGAAAGATTGAAAAATGGGAGGGTACTTTCGTAATCTACTAGAAAACGAGTCAGATCCCGTATTTTGGCGGATTCTCGCAGAAAACGAGTCACATCACGAACTTCGGCGGATTATGTATCTAAAACAATAAGTATTCAATTATAAATTTCGGTATAATACCGTAGCGAAGCACGGGTATCTTGCTAGTCTATATATATAAAATAACTTGTACTGACTGACTGACTGACTGATTCATCATCGCCGAGCCAAAACTACTGGACATGAAGAAATGAAATCTTGGGGATATGTTCATATTAAGATGTAGGTGCTCGCTAAGAGAGGATTTTTGGATATTCCTTCGCTAGGGAGGGGGGGGGGGGAAGAGGTGAAATTTCAAAATGAGTGTATCTATATCTCAAAACTTTAAAAGTTTACAGATGTAAAAATTGGTATTTAGAATCTTCTTTAAAAATAAGGAAACACACGTATTTTTTTGTTTTCAGAAAATCCCAATAGCTGAGGTGAAAAGGGTGAAAAAAGGGTTGAATGCCTTTAATCAGGATACCGGTACTTATATCTCAGAAACTGAAGATATTACAGACCTGAAAATTGGTACTTTTGATCTCTTTTAAAAATAAAGAAACACGTATTTTTTGTTTTCGGAAAATCCAATTAATGGGAGGGTGAAAAGGGGGGTGAATTTTTAAAATGAGTGCATCTATATCTCAAAACTTTTAAAGTTTACAGATGTAAAAATTGGTATTCAGAATCTTCATTAAAAATAAAGAAACACAAATTTTTTTGTTTTCGGAAAATCCCATTAGGAGGGGTGAAAAAGGGTAAAAAAATTGGTTGAATGCCTTTAATGAGGATACTTATATCTCAGAAACTGAAGATATTAAAGACCTGAAAATTGGTGTTTGGGATCTCCTTTACAAATAAAGAAACACGTATTTTTTGTTTTTGGAAAATCTAATTAATGGGGGGTGACAAGGGGGTGAAATTTTTTAATGAGTGTATCTCTATCTCAAAAATTTTAAAGTTTATAGGTGTAGAAATTGGCATTTAGATTCTCCTTTAAAAATAAAGAAACACGTATTTTTTGCTTTCGGAAAATCCCAATAGGAATGGTGGAAAAGGCTGAAAAATGGGTTGAATGTCTTTAATGAGGCTACTTATATTTCAGAACCTGAAGATATTACAGACCTGAAAATTGGTGTTTGGGATCTCCTTTAAAAATTAAGAAATAAGTATTTCTTTTTAAAAATCCAATTAATGGGGGGTGAAAAGGGGGTGAATTTTTAAAATGAGTGTATCTATATCTCAAAACTTTAAAAGTTTATAGATGTAAAAATTGGTATTTAGAATCTCCTTTAAAAATAAATAAACACGTATTTTTTTGTTTTTTGAAAAATTCCAGTAAGAAGGGTGGAAAAGGGTGAAAAAAGGGTTGAAGAACTTTAATGAGGCTACTTATATTTTAGAACCTGAAGACATTACAGACCTGAAAATTGGTATTTGGGATCTACTTTAAAAAATAAAGAAATAGGTATTTTTTCATTTTTGGAAAATCCAAATAATGGGGCGTGAAAAGGGGGGTTAATTTTTAAAATGAGTGTGCCTACATCTTAAAACTGTAAAAGTTTACAGATGTAAAAATTGGTACTTAGAATCTCCTTTAAGAATAAAGGAACACGTATTTTTTTTTCTGTAAAAGGGTGGATAATGAGTTGAATGCCTTTAATAAGGATACATATATTTCAGAAACTGAAGATATTACAGAACTGAAAATATGTATATGGGATCTCCTTTAAAAATAAAGAAGCAGGTATTTTTGTTTTTGGAAAATCCAATTAATGGCGGTTAAACAGGAGTGACAAAGTGGGGTGAATTTTTTGAAAGACTATATCTACAGAATATCTGAGGAACGTAAAATGAATTAAGTGTGATCTAGGGTTGCGGCGGTAGTGGTGGTGGTATGAAAAAGTGAGGTTTGGTTGTAGCCAATTAGAAATGTCTGATTCCATCAAGACAGATGTCATTGGGCTCAAAATGGAAATAATAAACAAGTTGGACTTACATATCATGTGATTTTTTTTTTTTTTTTTTTTTTTTTTTTGGCGGGCATCTTGAGATGTGTTTGTCCAACCCTTGTCCCGTTTTCCTACGGGGTCGGGTATGAGGTGAGATGAATCTGTCGTGGCAAGTTTTCGTGACCGGATGCTCTTCCTGACGTCAACATCATCAGAGGAGTTAATGCGATGATGAAATGAATGGCGTGAAATATGATAGTAGGGAGAGGGTGAAACCCGGTGCCGGCACATAGCCTACTTCTGTCGAAGAGCACCAAGGGGTCTGCTCAAGGCGTAACGTCCCCATTCGACGGACGAATCACCATCAACTGCGTCATATGCCCGCACTCCATATGAGCACTGCCGAGAGGTTTGGAATTTAATCCAGGCTTTTGTCAGGCAATCTAGTGATTAGAAATTATTATTCATATTCTGATAGTGTAAATTTTTTCGACCAACGGGACTTGAACCGGCTAACCTCGGTGTCAGACCGTTTAGACTTCAGTGCCTTAACGATCATGGCCACCAGGCGGGCTGGTGGGCATTTTGAGATGTCAGGGGTAATATGCTGTACATTTCTGGGTATACAATAAAAACAATATCCAGAAGGATAAGCTGTGACATTTGTTTAGGTCTCCTGCAGAGTAATGAAACAGGTGATCCCTATTTTGAAGATCTTCAGAGAGGTGGATTAGGGGTGTCATCACATTGTATTGTGTGTGTCTGCAGAACAGTGGTACACGAAGACCATCCGAGTTGTGAAAATTATAGAGAATTTCTGCTTTCTCTATCCTGAGTTGCTTTAGGAAGAGATGACAATCAACAGTTCTGGTTTGAACGCCGTCATTTTGGGCGTGACAGTAATGGTGCGGTAAATAATTTATTGTCTACATTGGCCATTGTCGTGTTAAATAAGTGCTGAAAGCAGATGAAGAGCACGAGTTATGTCAGCAGTGGGGATAAGAACACTAAGCGGAGGAAGCTGTCAACGCTCCACAAAAATCGAGCCTGTGAGTACTGTTCTTAAAGTGTTTTGTTTGTATTCATGTAACATGTGTATTTCTAACTTCAGTGAATGCATTTACTGACGTGTGTGTTTCTTAGTACCATTTTACGAAAAGTGTGCATTTATCACAATCATCGTGTTGGTCTAAATGTAGTGAATATGAGTGAAGTCATTAAAAATCGGACACGCAACCTTTTCTCTCGGCCTCCGCTTGACAGATGGATACAGCGTTGCCAAGAGTACCTTCCGGCTTTAACTGTAGATGGCTCTGTATTGGAGCAGTGTCTTTTAATGTTGTTAGTGTGTAAACACTGGGAAGTCGTTTGAGCCACATTCTGGTGGAAAAATGAGTAAACGTTTCGCCGCATGGAGCTGTATGTGTGTGCTAGGGGCTTTACGTCGCGCCGACACAGATAGGTCTTATGGCGACGATGGGATAGGAAAGGCCTAGGAGTTGGAAGGAAGCGGCCGTGGCCTTAATTAAGGTACAGCCCCAGCATTTGCCTGGTGTGAAAATGGGAAACCACGGAAAACCATTTTCAGGGCTGCCGATAGTGGGATTCGAACCTACTATCTCCCGGATGCAAGCTCACAGCCGCGCGCCTCTACGCGCACGGCCAACTCGCCCGGTGGAGCTGTATGTGTGTGGCAGACCCAAGTGGTCTATATAAAGACGAAGATGCTTAAGTTGACCAACCTGAAGCGAGAGAGAGAGACAGAGAGACGTTTGGCAGTTGTCAGAGCTATGTGTCTGGTGGTTCATGTTGAAAAAAATCTGCATAGTCTTTCTCCCGTGCCTGATGATAATCTAAATTCTCCCACTGTCTCAAAAAATATTTCAGAAGTTCCATCATCCTGATGTAAAGAGGAAAAAAACACACCGGTAGATTCACCAGTAGAATTAAGATAAAAACATTGGGTGTCTTTAAAAATACTGACTAAAAACCTGATGTCAATAGGAAGGCTGTTAAGAAATACACTATGAAAAGAATCTGAAATCAACCAAAAAGCTTTTAGGAGTTCCAATCAAAATAAACAGTTGATCCCAGAGAAAACAAAATCCAACTTGATTGTGACTTCATCAACAATCTTTGGACAATACAATCTGAACAGCAGTAAGCAAGAGGAGACTGACTTTATAATGACAACTTTGCAATTGAATTGTAACTAAGTGTAGGCAATGAAACCTGCCAAAATAATTAAAACATCCGAAGTTGAGTGTGACCGACAGTAGACATTCAGTTACAATGAGAACTCCCCAAGTCAAGTGCAGGCAGGGGGCATGCCATTATAATGAAAACAGCCCAACTCAACTCAATTGCGACCGACAGTAGGAAAATAGGGCCACTCATTATAATGAACATTCCCCAACTCATATATAAGTAGAAGTAAGAAAGGGAGCAAAAATTTATAATTTAAACTCCCAAACTCAACAAGCGACCACCCTGTGTAGTTTCTTGGGGTAACACTAAGAGCAATAAAATCTAATAAAATCTAAAGTCATCAATCACTACTGATGTGCAATTAGGGCAGTTACCCAGGTGGCAGATTCCCTATGTGTTGTTTTCTTAGCATTTTCTTAAATGATTGCAAAGAATTTGGAAATTTATTGAACATCTCCCAAGGTGGGTTATTCCAATCACTAACTCCCCTTCTTATAAACGAATATTTACCCCAATTTGTCTTCCTGAATTCCAGCTTTATCTCCATATTGTGATCTTTCCTATTTTTAATGACACCACTCAAAATTATTAGTCTATTGATGTAATTCCACACTGTCTCTCCAATGACAGCTCGAAACATACCACTTAAGCATGCAGCTCATCTCCTTTATCCCAAGACTTCCCAGCCCAAACTCTGCAACATTTTTGTAACGCCACTCTTATGTTGGAAGTCGCCCGGAACAAATTGAGCTGCTTCTCTTTGGATTTTTTCCAGTTCTTGAACCAACTAATCCTGGTGAGGGTAACATACACTGGAACCATACTCTAGTTGAGATCTTACCAGAGACCAATATGCCATCTTCTTTACTTCCTTACTACAACCAAGGGTGTGAAATTGGAAAAATATGGTGGGGTGAGAAGGATCATAGGGCTTAACTACTAATATTTATTTCAAACAGTATATAGGGGTATATAATTCCCTTCTCAGTAAATTACCCCCTCCCCTTAAAAATGTAAATTTAAAATGTTTATGTTTGAATTCTGTTGTTATAAGAAGAATGATGTTCAATGGAAAATTATTCCTGGGTTTCAGATGGACTTACCAGTATGTAACATGAAAAATAGGCTGCATGTGCGGAGTTGCCACCGCTGCATTGTTTTATTCCTCAAAGTCTGGCAGTCATTACGTCTAAGTTGTGTGTGTTATTGTTGATGTTTTTATGAAAATATGTAAATTTCCTCATTTTATAATGAAAGAATCCCCCCTGGACAATTTTAGTTGGGGGGAACCTTTGAGATAAAATCATCGGTGTGCAGAAAAACCCTCCCATACCCCTCCACAATTTTGCACCCTGCTACAATCCCTAAATACCCTCATAACCATGTGCAGAGATCTGTACCCTTTATTTACAATCCCATTTATGTGATTACCCTGATGAAGTTCTTTCCTAATAACAGCTAGGTACTTACAACAACCCCCAAAAGGTATTTTCATGTCTCAATGCAGTAATTAAAACTGAGAGGACTTTCCCTATTTATGAATCTCAGAACATGACTTTTAACCCCATTCATTGTCATGATTGTCTTCTGTCCATCTCACAACATTATCAAGGTCATTTTGCAGTTGCTCAATTTCTTGTAACTTATTTATTAATCTGTATAGAATAATATCATCTGCAAAAAGCCTTATCTCTAATTCCACTTCTTTACTCATGTCATTGATAATATATATAAGGAAACATAAAGGTCCAATAATACTTCCTTGAGGAATTCCCCTCTTAATTATTACATAGTCAGATATTCACTTACTCTAATTCTCTGAGATCTATTTTCTAGAAATATAGCCAGCCATTCAGTCACACTTTTGTCTAGTCCAACTGCACTCATTTTTACCAGTAGTCTCCCATGATATACCCTACCAAATGCCTCAGATAGGGCAATCGTGATACAGTCCATTTGACCTCCTGAATCTAGGATGTCTGCTAAATCTTGCTGGAATCCTGCAAGTTAATCTTCAGTGGAATAACCTTTCCTAAACACAATCGAATTTTACCTAGGGTTACGTATGCAAGGTAGAATTCCAGTGAGAAACATGGGTATATGAGCTAGTAAATGATATGAGTAAAGAACTGGAATCAGGGACAAGGCTCTATGTGGATGATATTATACTGGTACTGTAGTGTATAGAGTAAGAAATATGTTGCAGGAATGAAAGTGACTGCAAAAAGACCTCAACAATGTTGTGAGGAGATAAATCTGGACTTCAGAGGTAAACTATTGTAAGTGACAGTGCACTAACTTCAAGGGAGAGCAGGAAAAAGCTGCTCAGGTGCATATGTTATTATCTTCAAGACAATTTGAATAGACAGTTCTGACCATGGTAAACTATCATAAGAGTCAATACAGTTAGGAGTGTGGTGGACAGTATAAGGCTGAAATTTTATAGGATCACCGACCATTGTTTATTGGTTGTTTATCCTTGCATATACAACAAAATCACATAGCTTATCTTCATTACTGTGAAGAACACATTAGAATACAAATAGGAAGGCATGACCAAAAGAAGTCACATGTGATAAGAACCTCAAAATTGTTGTTTTTGTGTTTACAATAGTTTACCTGTGATGTCCATAAATGGGGTGTTAAGTCAATTTGTGACTTTCACCAAGAGGATAAGTCCTTTCAGTTTTTATACTGCATTGGAGGAGTGAACATAGTTTGTGGGATCATTTTATGTTTCTCGTTGTTATTTACATGAAAGATCTTCATTTGGATAATCACATAAATGGGATTGTAAACAAGGACAGATCTTTTCACATGGTAAAGGAAGTATTTTGGGTTTGTAGGAAGGATGTGAATGAGAGGGCACACAAGTCTCTGGTAAGACCACAATTAAAGTATGATCCAGGGTATGGGTCACTCACCAGGATTATTAATTGATTTGAGAACTGGAAAACCCCACATAAAGTTAACTTGATTTGTTCTGTGTGTTTCAGGCAAAAGAGTAGTGGTACAACAGTATTGCAAAATTTGGGTTCAGGGTGACTTGAGAGGAAGGAGACAAGCTGCTCAACTAAACAGTACTTATGTTTAAGAAAAGTTGTTTGTATAAGCGGTATGTTTCGAGCTTTCAATGGGCAGATGACATGGAATTACATTCATTGGTAGATAGCAAAGAAGTGCATTGTTATTCAATCAATCAATACTTATCTGGATTTAGGACAGTTGCTCAGGTAGCAAATTCCCTATTTCTTGCATTCCCAAACTTATCTTAAATGATTGCAAAGAACTTGGAAGTTTATAGAACATCCCTTTTGGTAAGTTAATCCAATCCCTAACTCCCCTTCCTATAAATGAATAATTGCCCCAATTTAACCTTTTCAGTTCCAACCTTATTTTCCTAATGTGATCTTTCCTACCTTTAAGACACCACTCAAATTTATTCTTCTGCTAATGTCATTCCACATCATCCCTTAACTGACACCTTGGAATATACCACTTAGTCGAGCAGCTTGTCTCCTTTCTTCCAAGTCTTTCCAGCCCAAACTTCACAACAAGTTGTAATTCTACTCTTTTGTCAGAAATCACCCAGAAAAAATCAAGCTGTTTTTCCTTGGATTTTTTCTAGTTCTAGAATCAAGTAATCCTCGTAAGGGTCACATACACTGGAACTGTACTCTAGCTGGGGTCTTACTGGAGACTTATATGCCCTCTTCCTCACATCCTTACTACAACCCCTACATACCCTCATAACCTCGTGTATAGACCTGTACCCTTTATTTACGATCCCATTTATGGCATTACCCCAATGGAGTTCTTTCCTTATATTAACACTAGGTACTTACAACAATCCCCAAAATGAACTTTCACCTCATCCATGAACTAATTAAAACTGAGAGAACATTTCATATTATGCAAAACTCACAAGCTGACTTTTAACCACGCTTATCATCGTACAATTGCCTACCGAACATCTAACAACAATTATCAAGGTCATTGTTATAGTTTCTCACAATCTTGTAATTTATTTATTATTCTATGGACAATAGCATTATCCACAAAAACTCTAATCTCTCATTCCACTTCTTTACTCATATAATTTATATATAAGAAAACAAAAAGGTGCCATAATACTGCCTTGAGGATTCCCCTCTTAATTGTTACAGGGTCTGATAAAGCCTCACCTACTCTAATTTTCTGAGATTAGAAATAAAGCCTCCCATTCAGTCACTCTTTTTTCTAGTCCAATTGCATTCATTTTTGCAGTAGTCTCTCATGATCTACCCTATCAATTGCCTTAGATAGGTCAATTGCTTTACAGTCCATTTGACCTCCTGAATCCAAGATATCTGCTATATATTTCTTAAATCCTACAAGTCAAGTTTCAGTGAAATAACCCTTCCTAAACCCAAAATGCCTTCTACCAAAGCAGTTATTAATCTCACAAATATATCTAATATAATCAGAAAGAATGTTTTCCAAAAACTTACATGCAAAACATGTCAAACTGACTGGCCTGTAATTTTCAGCTTTATATCTATCCCCTTTCCTTTATAAACAGGGGCTACTATAGCAACTCTCCATTCATTTAGTATAGCTCCTTCATGCAAACAGTAATCAAATAGTTACTTCATTTATGGTACTACATCCCAACCCTTTCTTGGTTAGCATATCCCCAAAAATCTTATCAGTTCCTGCTGCATTTCTAGTTCTTAACATTAGTTTCTTAACGTTAATGTCATTGTAATCATAGATCAATATTAATACTACTTCAGTAGTAGTTGCCACCTCTATCTGGACATTATCGCTGTAACCAACAATCTGTACATACTGCTGATTGAATACTTTTGTCTATTGGAAATCATTGCATACATACTTCTCTTGTTCATTAATGATTCCTGGAATGTCCTACTTGGACCCTGTTTCTGCCTTAATGTACCTATACATACACTTTCATTTTCACTAAAATTTGTATGACTGCTAATTATGCTTGCCATCTTGTTATCCTTAGCTGAATTCTTTGTTATTTTCATTTTCCTAGTAAATTCCTTCAATTTCTCCTCACTTCCACAGCCACTTCTAACTCTATTTTTTTCCAACCTGCACTTCCTTCTTCGTCTCTTTTCTTATATGTTATAATATAGTGGATCTTTACCATTTCTTACCACCTTTTGAAGAAAAAATCATGTATTCATATTCCTCATCAATTGCTTTAAAACCATTTCAGAGTACGTTTATATTTTTATTTGCCATCTTCCACCAACACTCGTTACTTTTTTTAAACTCCATCAAGTGTGCTTTATCAGCCATATTGTATTGCATAATAGTCCTTCATTGCAGACCTTCCTTTCTATCACATTTATTTTTAACTATGATAAAAACAGCTTTGTGATCACTAATACCATGTATTATTTTGGTTTCTCTATACAGCTCATCTGATTTTACCAACACCATGTCTGGAATATTCTTCCCTCTAGTTGGTACCATAATATTCTGAATCAGCAGTCCTACCCATATTGACCCGTTTGCAAATTCTTGGTCATGCTTCCTGTCATTCCCATTACCTACCCAATCAATTTTATGTAAATTGAGACCAGCTGTTAAAATTACATTCCCTTCTACATCATTTCCCACATAGCTGATTATCTTATCAAATAATTCTAAATCAGTGCCAGAGGTACCCTTTCCTGGTCTATACACTCCAAAGACATCAAGTTGCCTATTACCTTTAGAGATGAGTCATACACCTAGAATTTCATGTTTGTTACCTTTAACATTTTGTTGCTTACAAATTCTTCTTTCAACAGAATGAATACTCCTCCTCCTACCATCCCTATCCAATCTCTACGATACACACTCCAGTTGGTGAGAAAATTTCTACATCCATTATATCATTTCTCAGCTGTGAATCTACTCCTATTACAATATATGTTAGGTATATATCTATTAAAATACTTAATTCTCTTCATTTCATTACAATACTTCGAGAGTTGAAGACTAACACATTTATGTCTTACCTACTTGACTTCAAGATCCTTGAACTCTTATCAAAAACTCCCTTTTCTTATGCTAGTGGCTTTACGTTGCACACACACACAGGTAGGTCTCAAGGTGATGATGGAAGAGAAAAGGGCTAGGACTTGGAAGGAAGTGGCCATGGCCTTCATTAAGGTACAGCCCCAGCATTTCCTGGTGTGAAAATGGGAAAGCATGGAAAATCATCTTTAGGGCTGCTGACAGTGTGATTCAAACCCACTATCTCCCGGATGCAAACTCACCGCTGCGCACCCCTAACTGTATGGCCAACTCGCCCGGTCACAACTCCGTTTACCATCCCATTTCCCTGAATTTACTTCCCTATAACCCTTCTAAACAAATTTTCTAACTTATACGTACCACTGTGGTTTAACTTAAGGCCATCTGAGCAAAGATCCTATCTCTTACATGAATAAGTTTCAGTGGTGTTTCAAAGAAGGGAAAGTTCAAAATACAAAGGTCAAGTTGGAATTCAAGAGGAGAAATTATGACAAATATTAATTTATAGGAAGGGGAGTTAGGGAGTAGAATAATTTACCAAGCAAGATGTTTGATAAATTTCAAAATCTTTGAAATTACGGTATTCACAAAACGACTAGGTAAACAAAATATAGCGAATCTGCTACCTGGGTGGCTGGCCTAATTGCAGGTTATTGATTGATTGATTGCAACCAATCAAATTATAATTTCAGAAAAGGCTTTCACGGCCGCAGATCTTATAATCACAGCAATAGAACCAGCTTTTGGGTGGTTAGGCCGTGTGCATTATGCAGAGTTTCGTCCAGACGTGCCATTTGGACTCATCAGCTGGAATGGCACGCCCCTCCAGGACTCTGCTTAGCAGTGGCAGACCAAACTGTGTGGCCCCGCCATATTAGCAAGTCAAGTTTGCTAACCTGCTAAAGGAGAAATGATTTCTCTGTTTAAAAAATGCTCCCCCATTGGAGATACAATATCAAAAAAGGCTTTCACGGCTGCAGATCTTATAATCACAGCAATAGAACCAGCTTTTGGGTGGTTAGGCCGTGTGCATTATGCAGAGTTTCGTCCAGACGTGCCATTTAGACTCATCAGCTAGAATGGCACGCCCCTCCAGAACTCTGCTTAGCAGTGGCAGACCAACCTGTGTGGCCCCGCCGTGTTAGCAAATCAAGTTTGCTAACCTGCTAAAGGAGAAATGATTTCTCCGTTTAAAAAATGCTCCGCCATTGGCGATACAATATCAAAAAAGGCTTTCACAGCTGCAGATCGTATAATCACAGCAATAGAACCAGCTTTTGGGTGGTTAGGCCGTGTGCATTATGCAAAGTTTCGTCCAGACATGCCATTTGGACTCATCAGCTGGAATGGCACGCCCCTCCAGGACTCTGCTTAGCAGTGGCAGACCAAACTGTGTGGCCCCGCCGTGTTAGCAAATCAAGTTTGCTAACCTGCTAAAGGAGAAATGATTTCTCCGTTTAAAAAATGCTCCCCCATTGGAGATACAATATCAAAAAAGGCTTTCACGGCTGCAGATCTTATAATCACAGCAATAGAACCAGCTTTTGGGTGGTTAGGCCGTGTGCATTATGCAGAGTTTCGTCCAGACGTGCCATTTAGACTCATCAGCTAGAATGGCACGCCCCTCCAGAACTCTGCTTAGCAGTGGCAGACCAACCTGTGTGGCCCCGCCGTGTTAGCAAATCAAGTTTGCTAACCTGCTAGGGGAGAAATGATTTCTCCGTTTAAAAAATGCTCCGCCATTGGCGATACAATATCAAAAAAGGCTTTCACAGCTGCAGATCGTATAATCACAGCAATAGAACCAGCTTTTGGGTGGTTAGGCCGTGTGCATTATGCAAAGTTTCGTCCAGACATGCCATTTGGACTCATCAGCTGGAATGGCACGCCCCTCCAGGACTCTGCTTAGCAGTGGCAGACCAAACTGTGTGGCCCCGCCGTGTTAGCAAATCAAGTTTGCTAACCTGCTAAAGGAGAAATGATTTCTCCGTTTAAAAAATGCTCCCCCATTGGAGATACAATATCAAAAAAGGCTTTCACGGCCACAGATCTTATAATCACAGCAATAGAACCAGCTTTTGGGTGGTTAGGCCGTATACTGGATAAGTAAATATGTAACTAGATACATTACAGTAGGTGTAGTATAAAATATTCAGTACAGGATACCAAATCAAATCAAAATCTCTTTATTTGCAAATGAGGTGTCTACCTCGGTGGCAAATGGTACACTAAAATACATTATTGTCAAGCACTAAATTTTAAATTAACAAGAGAAGAAGAAATTTTTTCTAGAAGACAATAATATACAATTTATGCCAAAAAATGTTTTATTAAACAAACAGATCATCCTTAATAAATTTATATTGTTTACAAAATTCTTCTTATAATATCTCCTATACTTACAAACATAGTCAACTGATATACAGTATGCGGAATAACTTCAAATAATACTATACAACTGGTATAAAATTAAAATTTACATTGCATTCTTTTACTTTTCTTTTTTTTTTTTTACCCATTTTGGAACTTAAGTAGCATAATGACCTGCTGTGTCTTAACCAGAGCCCCTTTTGCCACCACTTTTCAGAATTCGAGAAGGGCCTTCACAGCTACCATAGCAGTCCCAGGGCCCTCGGAGTCCCCATTGTACTTCACCCCTACAGGCAGTCCCCTACTTTGGCTGTCCAAACTCCGTGGACCAGGGGATGGAATGAACTTTTCACACACATTTTTTATTTACAGTAGCCTGCACTGGTCGAATGCCTTCTAACATTTCATTTATTTTCCCTGTTGCTGTTTATTCTCTTCTGAATATCTGTACAGATTTTGGAAAAGGATCAAATACTACCCCTGGTAAACTGTTACACTCCTTTACGCCCTTCCCAATGAATGAAAATTTACCCCAATTGCTTCTGCTACAATTCCTTCTAATTTTGTACTTGTGGTCAGTTCTGCCGATATAATTATTTTCCAACTGAAGCCTCTCACGGATTTCTCCCCATGCTTCTTCACCTTCATAGGCTCTATATAATCCTATAAGTCTTGTTTTCTCTCTTCTCTTACTTAAAGTTTCCCACCCACATTCCTCTAACATTTCTGATACACTACTCTTTCTCCTGAAATCCCCTGTTACAAATCTTGCTGCATTCCTCTGTACACTATCTATTTCATTTATTAGGTATTCTTGGGGAGGATCCCAAACACTGTTTGCATATTCCAATAATGGACAAACCATACTTAAGTAACTTTTTTCTTTTAATTCTTTGTTGCATTCTTTAAGTAGCCTCATTATGACATATAATGATCTGTATGCTTTCCCAATAATCTAAGGGAGACGAAGTGTAAATTAAGGTCTCATGTTATCAGTACTTGAGACGGAAATCAACACATTTAATTTATGTATGTTGTGAAATGTTATAGACAGGCACATGATTTTCTTTAAACATTATTTTATGGATTGATTGACATTGTTTCAAGATACATTGTTTAATGACAATAGATCATATTCTATTGTAATCTTCT
The DNA here is from genome assembly GCF_040414725.1 of Anabrus simplex. Taxonomy (NCBI): domain Eukaryota; kingdom Metazoa; phylum Arthropoda; class Insecta; order Orthoptera; family Tettigoniidae; genus Anabrus; species Anabrus simplex. The sequence continues at coordinate 91,880,236 of NC_090266.1, forward strand.
GTTCTGTTCTGTTCTGTTCTGTTCTGTTCTGTTCTGTTCTGTTCTGTTCTGTTCTGTTCTGTTCTGTTCTGTTCTGTTCTGTTCTGTTCTGTTCTGTTCTGTTTTCTTAGATGACTGTGAAAACCGCACCTGGTAAACTGATTAAGTATCTGGAGAATTGTTTGAATTGTTCGTGTTCCCTTACACATAGACTGCTCTCATCCTGTCATAAAGTACATTACTCAAATTCCATGCTAATTGCGTCATGTGATGATTCCAGCAATGAGGAAATACACCCACAGTTTCAATTCATTTATGTACCTAAGAGGAACTATATTTTTACTGCGAATAATTCCACCCCATACTCTGCCCTCCGCCTTTTAATACGTGTTAAGTATATCTTGTATTTTTTGTTCCCTCCTATTTATCTCCTTTACCTGTACATTATTAACTCCTGATATGTCCAGACACATCCTCTTCTCTGAATCAGGCAGGTCTACTTGCCTCCTTCTGTAAGCTTCATTGGTATTCATAACAGCCCATCAAATTCCATAAAATTCCCAGTGTAGTTTCTGAGGAATCCCTGGCCTGTCAGATGAAAGTGAGACTCCATCACTCCAAAGGTCCAATGCTTACTTAAAATAATCTTAGCCTTCCCCATAAATTTCTGGGGAAGTAGGGTGCTGTCTTTACTTATGTTTAGTCCCCATGAGAATTCCCTCTCTAATAGTTCAGGGATCACTGGTGGATTGGATTGGCCTAACTGTCTCAGCACAAGAAGGGCTACAACTTAGAGCAGTGGTTCTAAACTGTGGTACACATACCCCTAGAAGTATGCCTGAGAATTTTAATGGGGCACATGAGCAGCATTGAAGGAAAAATTTGAAAAAATTAAAATATGAAAAGAAATGCAAAAGTTAAATACTGCATATTTACCTGTAAAATCCTCATATTGCTGACTGTGTAATCAAGTTAATTATCCATTTTTCAATAATGGACCACTGGACGAGGAGATCTTCACCAATAGTGCACCAAAAATATATGGTATCACATTGAGCTGAACTTGCACACTTTCCTTGCTTGAAACTTTCACCTGGTCTACTACACATCAGAAAACTGTGTCAAACCAAGCAGACACACGCACCCCATTGAAATTTTGATTATTTTTAATCTCTAAATTCCCAAGTGAAAATGAAAAATTATTCATTCTTAGCCGTTATTTTGATACTGAGGCTAACATCTAGCACTTTGTAAAATTTAAAAACAAAGGTGAAACACTGCATTATCTTATTATCATTGCAACTACTTGATGTAGGCACACTCTGTCCTTTCTTATTTAAAAGACTATTTTTATTTAAAAGGATAATTCCTGGGATAAAATGCGACCGGGCGTAGAGCTAACCACTCTACCCTATCAAGTGCCGAGGTTGCGGATAGTGGAAGCCTTTACCTTCCACCCCTCCAAAGGCCTTCATGGCCTGTACGAAGATGACTTTGCTTTTTCCTATTCATCACTTATGTTAGATATAATTGTAGTCATTGGCATTTCCTATAGTACCGGTAATTGACTTGATTTGATTTCCATCTCATATACATAGTTACCAAGCACTGCTTCTGAAAAGTGTCATCTGCTGATGGTGCCAGGTTTGAAAGCCAGAGTATTAGACTAGGAGTGGGGATAAACAACTGCATCAGAAAACTGGCAATGAAAAATGTATATAATACTGTAGTTAATTTACTACAAATTTGTAAACTATTGGTGTGATGTTTAATGTTGAATAAATTATTCAATGATTCAAAGTCTTCCTGAGAACACTGGAGCAAATATGCTATTAGCACAGTCTTATAACTGCATGGCTTTTTGGTTGGCCACAGCAGGGGTCACTCAAAATTATAGAGTTTCCTCTCAGATGTGATAAGATTTTCTTTCACTGAATGCACAAGTTAAGAAGCAAAATGGTTACTACAGTGAGAGACTCACCCTTATTCCAAATCAAAGTATCCTGTATGATAGTACGTATATCACAAACCTGCATGATATTTATTGCTAAGTCTACACTGAAATTGAATTCTTTGTTTCATATATTAAATATAGAAGCAGGAAAGTTTGTGTTTATATGTACAACATTTGGGAAAATCAAAGCTTTGCATGAGGCATCAAGCAGAATATAGTGGCTTGCCAAGTTTTCAGTGTGTTAAATCTCTGGACGTTAATCCCATAGCAAGCCATCTGTAAGTGTGGAAGATATCTCAATCAACCAACCAACCAACCAACCAACCAACCAACCAACCGTCCGACCGACTGACTGATCGATCGATCATCAATCAATCAATCGATCGATTAATCAATCAATCAACATTGACCTACATTTAGGGCAGTCGCCCTTTCTTAAATGATTGCAACACATTAGGAAATTTATTGAACATATCTCTTGGCAAATTTTTCCACTTCCTAACTCCTCTACTGATAAACAAATATTTGTCTCAATTTGAGCTCTTGAATTCCAACTTTATCTTCATACTTTATTTTTCCTACTTTTAAGAACACCACTCAAATGTTTTCATATACTAATGTGATATCATGTCATCTCTCTAATGACAGCTCAGAACATACCCCTTAGGAGAGCAGGTCATCTCCTTTCTCGCAAATCATCCCAGCCCAAACTTTGTAACATTTTTAATGCTATTCTTTTGTCTAAAATTGCCCAGAATGAAATGTGCTGCTTCTCTTTGGATATTTTTTCTGTTCCTGAATCAAGTAATCGCTCTGAGGGTCCCATACTCTAGCTGGAGTCTTACCAGAGACTTGTATGCCCTTCCTTTACATTCTTACTGCAACCCCTAAATACCCTCATCATCATTTTCAGAGCTCTGCACCCTTTATTTACAATCTTATTTATGTGATTACCCCTATGAAACATTTCCTTATATTAACACATATTTACTTACAAGTGATCTCCATAACGAACTTCCACCCCATCAACACAGTAATTAAATCTGAGAGGACTTTTCCTATTAGTGAAAATCACAAACTGATTCATTCTGGATTCAACAGCATCACTCATGCTGTGGATGTCATGACAGTGAGGAGGAGGGAGGTGGATGCAGAAATAAGCATCTTTTGGATGCAGTCAAGTTACACAAGTGTTCATTGTCAAGCATTCTTTGTCAGTGTCTATTATCTGTCCACTGTTATGAATCGTCCGTCGTCTGTTAAGGAGTGCATATGGTCTACAGATTATTTGTTACTAGTTGTCCCTTGTACAGTGGCCATGGACTGTCTATGGCCCAGTATCTATTGGCTTCTACAATGGAGGCTTCTGCCCTGAGAAGCAGATGAAGGGACAGGGGCATCCCTACCTTACGTGCTGAATTGCTGCAGCACATTGCCTATTTGAAAAATAAATTACTTTAAAAATATTATCTGCAATCAAATACAGTGCATTGAAAAAGATGTCAGCCAAAGAATAAGAAATGATTCAACTCCTCTCACAATCCAGTAACTAGTCATGTGCTCCATGCTACGTGGATGTGGTGGGCTGTGCGATCACAGCTCAGCGAGAATTTCTAAGCTTTTTGCCAGAAAGCAGAAACTCTGCCCTTTGTGCAAGCATGCCCGACTTTTCCGATAGGTTGTGGAAACAGCAGCCAAGACCAGCACAGCAATTCTTTGTTTGACCACAGAGAGGCGGCACTAGTCACTCTTGCATTATGACCAAAATGAGAATGTGGCATGTATCACCCTCTTGACTCTGTGGTAGTACTTTAGAGGGGATCGCTCAAGGCAAACGGGAAAACAAACACTGTAGAGCTGTTCTCGCCAGGTCATTTAATATCAAAGAGGATAGAATAATCCTAACTTGCCTATTCCATAGCCACCTTTATAAATCGATGAGCTAAAAAAATTGTATTTTGTATGTTGTCAAAATAAGGAAATGATATTTTGAGTTTCTTTAATAAAAATGTCTATAAATGTCACTATAAAAACATAACATGTAATTTTGCATTACAATATTGCTGGTTTATTTCAATGATTTTGTTAACATTGGGAAGTTCGGTTTTTTGTGCGCTCACACGAAGTGTTTGAGTTCATGAATATTTTGCCACTGCAGGTTTTATTGTGTGCTTAATTATATTGTTTTCATGAGGAATTTGTGTATGTGTTGGGGTTGTTTGTGTGTTTGTTCAGGGTGGAAAACTCAGTGGAGAGCGTCTTGAAAACCGCATATGGTATGTTTCTCAATATTTTTATTTTTTGGAGGTGGGATGGGTTAGAGCACACTACTGATTTTCAGCACCAGCCGCCACTGTGAAGGGATGTTCAAAAGTCAATCATTACCAAGAAAGAGAATAAATGTTTCCAAAGCAGTTAAATTATTGCAGTCTTTGTTATTATTATATATATATATATATATATATATATATATATTGCGAATGAGCCCATTTGCCTTTCTTTGTGCCCACACTTCCTTCATTCGTTTGCTGTGTGCTTCTTTTCTCTCTTGAGACCATGTTGTTCCGGTCTTCTTGTTTGGTTTTTCCTCTTGGCCAACTTGCCACTTATGAACTTTGGTTCTGAAGATAACCCGGCTTTGGATGTCTTCAGGTGTAATTCCTGCCAGTTTGAGATCTGTTTTAATTTCGCCAATCCATTTTACTGTGTCCGTTTTAGCTTTACTTCGGTTTTCATAAAATTCAACTATTTGCTTGGTAAGTCTATCTGGGTTCATCCTTTTTATATGTCCAAAGAATCTTAATCTGCGTTTTCTGATGTCGCTGTGAATGTTAGAAAATTGTTTGATTTCCTGTTTCCCTCTAAGGCGGTACTGTTCATCTACAAGTTTTGGCCCTAAAATTTTTCTAATGATCTTGCGTTCCTTTTTCTGAATATTTTCTAGATCAGTTTTCCTGTTCAAAATTAGTGCCTCTGATCCATAGAGGCATTCTAGTTTTATAACTGTATTATAGTGTTTTAGTTTTGCATGCTTGGAGAGACACTTTTTGTTATAGATATTTTGGGTGAGTCTATACGCAGTTTCCATTTTTTGGCATCTAACTTCATTGGCTTTTGTTTCCATTCCATTCTCCTGAATTATTTCACCGAGATATTTGAATTGCTGGACCCATTTTATTTTGCCATATTTTGTCTCCATGAATTTAGGGGCTTCTTTGCTGCAGATCATGTATTCAGTTTTTTCAAACGATATTTGGAGGCCGACTTTTTCCGCTGTTTCTTTCAGGAGTTCTATTTGGTTTATGGCTGTTGAAACGTCACGAGTTAAGATTGCCGGATCGTCAGCAAATTATTGTTATTATGATTATTATTATTATTATTATTATTATTATTATTATTAGCTCCCTAGCAGAATGCTCAGTGTAGAGGCCTTTGAATTGGAGGGCCCTGTGTTTGATTCCTGGACTGGCCAGTAATTTCAACCTTAAATGGTTAATTCCTTTGACTAGAGGGTTGGATGTTTATGCTGTTCCCAACATCCCTGCAACTCATATAACACACATAACATCATCCTCAACCAGAATTACATGCAGTTTCTCATACATGGCAGCTACCATTCAGGCACATTGGAGGGTCCATCTTATAATGTCTTGACCAGGCTAGCAATACCCACACAAAATTATTATTATGATTATTATTATTGTGAAAATGATTATAGTGATGATCATGTAGTGGAACCCTAACAGAATGCAATAAGATGCATGTGAGGTATCATATCCTTAGATAGCATATCACCTGACATCTCAAGACTGAATGACCACATTCTGTGCCAGTACACGTAGGAAAAATTATCTAACATTGTCAAAATCAAACTCAAGGCCACTCTTACTGTAAGTGAAAGCAGAAACACTCTCCTAGATTACAGCCATGATCTAAAATACTAAAAATTGAATGTACTAAAACACTTCTTTTAGCATGGTTAAATAGCCACATCATCCCTCAGAATACACATGCAAATACATTTACCAGCATGCAAAGCTCACCTGTTGTACATATACTAAATCAGTTCTCAAGCCCTTCAGAGCAGCTGTGTGTGCTTTGCTAGAGACACTGATTTCTATATGCAAAGATAACAGTGAGCTCTGGGATAAGAGCTCAGAACTAACAGTGTCCTCCAAAAAATAAAAATACTGAGAAACATACCGTATGCGGTTTTCAAGACGCTCTCCACTGAGTTTTCCACCCTGAACAAACACATAAACAACCCCAACACATACACAAATTCCTCATGAAAACAATATAATTAAGCACACAATAAAACCTGAGCTGTGATCGCACAGGTGGGATGGGTTACAGCACACTACTGATTTTCTGCACCAGCCGCCACTGTGAAGGGATGTTCAAAAGTCAATCATTACCAAGAAAAAGAATTAATGTTTCCAAAGAAGTTAAATTATTGCAGTCTTTGCTATTATTATTATTATTATTATTATTATTATTATTATTATTATTATTATTATTATTATTAGCTCCCTAGCTGAATGCTCAGTGTACAGGCCTTTGAATTGGAGGGCTCTGTGTTTGATTCCTGGACTGGCCAGTAATTTCAACCTTAAATGGTTAATTCCTTTGCTAGAGGGCTGGATGTTTATGCTGTTCCCAACATCCCTGCAACTCATACACCACACATAACATCATCCTCAACTCATTTCGCAAAACGCAGGCAACCAAGAATGAGTTAGCTGGAAAATTTATAATGTCCAATAATGGACCATTATATTGGTATTATAAATTTACTCATTTAGGACAAATATTTTAAGTTCCCTATGGGGATCAACATCTATATCATCTGATGGCCAGGCAGGCATAAATTTTTGGAAATGAGACATAGCTCTCATAGTGCATTGGCACTGCTGGTGGCTTTAAGTAGCCTATGCGGTGGCCGCCACGGTGAGGATCGCCGATCAACATATCCTTCACATGTCCACACTTTTTTCGGCTGGGTGGCCCTCTTCTCTGCGCACACTCAGTCGGCCCAAGCATAATTAAAAGGGCAGACGCCTCGTTGGCTGTCGCCTTTCCTATTCACCATGACTTTTCATCTTATTCTTGGTGTGGACCCCGCTATCGATGAAAATCAGCTTTTCGACGTTCTTCCCATCCGAGCAGTCAGGCAGCTACATGATCGCACCACTAATAACATGTCAACGCAGATTGTGGTGCAATTCTTTGATCACGTCGACACGACAGCCCTCCAAACCAGTGGAGTAAACATCAACGGACGGCTTTATAAGGTGGTTCCTACTCCTGAGTTCATCCTTCAACAGTTGCGCTCTGACCCCGGCGAACCTCCCAGCGTTTATCTATGTCCCCCTCGCACACTTCAGCATTTCCCACCGCTCCCCACCTCTGTAACGACCACCCTCACTACTACTACTACCACCTCCACCCATTCTGCACTTACCCTCCCGAGTACTTCCACTCTTCCTCCTACAATTAGCCACCCCTCTCCCATCATGTCCACCCCTGCCCTCACCCCATCCGTCACATTGCCCAGTCCCCAACAGCCCCCTACCACCACCACAGCTGCCACCGTCACTGCTCAGCCAGCTTCCCAACGAGAGTCCGCCGCTGCCGCAGTTCTTCACCGGCCTCCGTCTTCGAGCTGCGTCCTTCGTGGCATCGACCCTACCATCACGGAACAGGACATATTGGGGGAACTCCACACGGTAGGCATTCCGGTACTTCGAGTGTTCCGTATCTACAACAATGCTGGCCCAACGTTTATGGTACGCCTCCAACTCCCGTCCGATGAAGACGTCCACAAACTGATCACCTCTGGCGTCCGCATCCGTCGTCGGCACTACCGCGTGGAACATTCTCGCTCCCCACCCCGAACTGTGTGCTCACCTCCCATCAATTCTCCTCGTCGTCCTCGACCGGACCCGCCACCCACCCCACCCCCGCAATCGGTTTACCTACCTGCTCCCCAACCCCCAAATTTCCTGTCGCCCCTCCCGATCCTAGACCTTCTTCGTCTTCTCGCTACCTCCATTACTAACATCATAACCACCCTCTACTACCTCCTATTACAACATTACCCTCCTGCTCCTTACTAAACCTTTCAACCGAACCGCAAACTGTCCCCTCATGTTTTGTTTTCCCGATGCTCCTGGGTGCGGTACTGCTCCTCTTGTCCACCCTCGACGATCCGGCGTCACAAGCACCCTCAATGATTGTTTTTACCAAGTGCAATAAAGTGTCTTTCACGTGCATTACTATTCGCTACGTCTCTATGGTTTCTTTTGTGCGATTTTACCGCACTTGCTACCGACGTACTCCGAAGGACAACTGAACACTCTCTTCTAATTTCCTCCTTTTTCGTTATGTCTAGAGTTAACATTGCAGCGTAAGAAGAGCTGCATGCCAATTCTGTTTATTTTACGTTATAGTAGTGCAATGTAAGCAATGCTGCAGGACTTTCACAATTTTCTGTTTCAATTGTACCCTACTACGCAAGGACATTCTACATATTATTTTACGTATGTGCATAACATACCCGCTAGATTTTGTTAATCTCACTCTCCCTTTCTCATTCGCAAGGCCCAAGAGCCGCTAGTTCGGCTGATGGCCCGCCCGCCGCACTCGCGGCGGGAATGAAATAACTTACGTTTCCTTTCCTTTCCGCCACGGTATGCACTAGCCTTGCATCTTGGGAGGTGTGCTAAGTCCCAATTGATGAGCCCAACTTAGCACACGAGTGTGAAATTCAGGCAACCAAGAATGAGTTAGCTGGAAAATTTATAATGTCCAATAATGGACCATTACATTGGTATTATAAATTTACCCATTCAGGACAAATATTTTAAGTTCCCTATGGGAATCAACATCTATATCATCTGATGGCCAGGCAGGCATCAATTTTTGGAAATGAGACATAGCTCTCATAGTGCATTGGCACTGCCGGTGGCTCCAAGTAGCCTATGCAGTGGTCTTCACGGTATGCACTAGCCTTGCGTCTTGGGAGGTGTGCTAAGTCCCAAATGACGAGCCCAACTTTGCACACGAGGGTGAAATGCAGGCAACCAAGAATGAGTTAGCTGAAAAATTTATAATGTCCAATAACGGCCCATTATATTGGTATTATAAGTGGTGTATTATGAGCTGTCAGCGGAGAGATGGGGTGGAATGACATTAGGAGACGAATAATTTTGAGTGGCGTCTTTAAAAGTAGGAATGATCACAATATGAAGATAAAGTTGGAATTCAAGAGGGCAAATTGGGGTAAATATTCATTTATTGGAAGGGGAGTTAGGGATTGGAATAACTTATCAAGGGAGATGTTCAATAAATTTTCAATTTCTTTGAAATCACTTAAGAAAAGGCTAGAAAAACAACAGATAGATAATCTGCCACCTGGGTGACTGCCCTAAATGCAGATTAGTATTGATTGATTGATTGATTGATTGATTGATTGATTGATATTTTCAGTCTTCCTCATCGATAGCAACCAACCATAGACAACATAGGAGGCTAGTTTGAAGCGTGTTAAACAGCTTGTACGATGCATACAAATGACTGCAGACAGGTTGTAGGAAGATAAAGGTAATAAAACAATGACTTCAAAATACCATACACGTCTCTTTACCTTATCAGAGATTCCTGCATCCCTACCCCAGATGGTGCCTCGCTAAAAAACCCTTGCCATACATTTTTAACTGCACTTAGTTCATATCCTGTGCTTGAGCTTTTTGAGGAAAAAAGTGGCTATGGCTTATGAATCAACCCTCGTATCTACATCCATAAGTTAATATCTATAACTACGAGAACAAGTCCATTCTTTTGGCTAGAAAAAGGTACGTAGAGGGATATATAATTACTCCAAGATGTTCCAAGCTCCCCCCTCCCTTATTTTAAAGGATAATCTTTTGAATCTCGCATTACTGTCCACACAAAATCCTTGGTATAAATATTAAGACTTCCTTAAATATTGAAAAATTCTGAGCGAACCTACTTTGATTCTCAGTGTGTGGCAATTAAATATCCTGCAAGTGAAACATTATTGAAATACAACTGATTCTGAATTGTAGTCAAATTAATATTGACTTTCAGCAACTGTGTTAAAACATAAAAATTGATATCTCTTTAATTGTGTACATGACTGATGACAAGTGATGAGTTCTCATAAACAATATAACACAATAAAGTATGGAACATAAACTTAGCATCTCCTATCAGGATATTTTGGTTCTAAAATATAGCAGATCCTCTTATATCCAAGTCGCTGGGATAATAACATGAAAGTGAGCCGCTACCTTGCACTGTTTTCTTGTCTTAATAAAATAACGAACAGCGCTATCGACAGCCGACCAGTGCACTTCAGTTTAATGTGCATATTAAGACTGAATGTGAAATGTAATTAATGCTCAAAGTTGAGTGTACATTTCTCTATTAATTTCACTTCACAACACTTCCAAAAGTCACTAATAGGACAGAAGGATCACACTAACTCATTTTACACACATACTGAAATATTTCCCCCGAAAATGATGGTATAAGCCATATTCAGATTAAAATCAAATCAAATCAGAATACTTTATTTGCAAATGAGGTCTCTACCTTGGTGGCAAATGATACACAAAAATACATTATTCACAACAACTATATTTTAAGTTAAAAATATAAATGACCTTTTTCCTAAAATACAGTATTATACAATTTACATAAATATTTTTTTCTATTAAACACACAGCTCATCCTTAATAAATTTATATTATTTTCAAAATTCTGCTCATAGTATGTGGAATCACATCAAAAAAATTCTGCAAAATATTGCTATAAGATTTAAATATACATTTTATCCTTTTTATCCTTTAAAAGATTATCCTTTAAATATACATATACATTAAATATACATTTCGGAAAAGGCTAGAAAAGCAACAGATAGGGAATCTGCCACCTGGGCGACTGCCCTAAATGCAGATTAGTATTGATTGATTTAACACATTTTGGTACATAACCTGCATAACGACCTACTAAGAACCACAGCCCCCTTTGTCACTGCTTTTCAGAGTTCCTGAAGGGCCTTCACAGCTACCACTCCAGGGCCCTTGATGTCCCCACTGTACTTCAACCCTACAGGTAGTCCCCTACTTCAGCTGTCCAGTCTCCATAGACAAGGGCATGGAATTAATTTATTCACAAAAATTCATTATTGCAATAACTTAGACAGGTCAAATGCCATCTAACATTTCTTTTCTCTGTTGCTGTTTATTCTTTACTTGAATATCTGTACAGATTTTGGAAAAGGATCAAACACTACCCCTGGTAAATTGTTCCACTTCTTCACACCCTTCCGAATGAATGATATACCCCAATCATTTCTGCTAAAATCCGATCTAATTTTATACTTGAGATCAGCCCTTCCAATATAATTATTTTCCAACAGAGGCCTCTCACAGACTTTTCCCCATGCTTCTGCTCCTGTATAGCCTCTACATAATTCTAAAAGTCTAGTTTTCTCTCTTCTCTTACTGAAAGCATAACACCCAAGTTTCTCTAACATTTTTGATACACTGCTTTCTCTCCTGTAATCCCCTGTTACAAATCTTGCTGCTTTCCTCTGCACACCTCCTACTTCTTTTGTTAGATATTCCTGGTGAGGATCCCAAACACTGTTTTCATATTCCAATAATGGACGAACCCTATTTCAGTAACTTTTCTCTTTTAAATCTTTGTTGCATCCTTTGCCTCGTTACGACATGTAACAATCTGTATGCTTTCCCAGCAATGTCATCAACATGACCCTTCCAGTGCAATTTACTTTCAAATCTCACTCCTAAATATTTGCACTGCCATCTTTTTGGACAGTTACATCATTCAAAGTATATTTAAATTCAGTTTCTAAGCTCCTATTTGTAAATGTTGTGACAACTGATTTGCCTCCATTAATCTTCATATTATTCTCTTCGACCCATTGCTAGATACTGTCATGGTCCCTTTGTAATTTTGTACAATCCTCTATGTTATTTATTTCCCTATAAACAACTATATCATCTGCATATAATCTTATTTTTAATGTCATATTGTTCCCTAAATTATTTGAATATGTTGAGAATAGTAATGGGCCGATTTTACTACCGTGCGGAATTCCCTTCCAAACTTTTCCCTTCCTGTGATACATCATTTCCTACTTTGACTTTTTGAACCCTTTAATTTAAAAATGCTCTTATCTAACATATAACCCTTATGCCCAAACCTATTCCCTCCAGTTTCTCTAATAATATTCCATGTTCCACTCTGTCAAATGCCTTGGAAAGGTCTATGCTACGCAATTCAACTGGCCTCCCGAATCCAACTGATCTGATATTCCACCAGTTGTGCCTCACAAGAAAATTTCTTTCTAAATCCACACTGGCTTCTCATGAACCAATTTTCATCTTCACATACCCCTCTAATATATTTTGCTATTAAACTCTCCAGTATTTTACAAACTATATTGGTTAGGCTGACTCGTCTGTGGTTCTCAGGTTTCCTATTATCACCCTTTATAAATTGGTATTATTATAGATTCCTTCCATTCTTTTGGTATTACACTATTATTTATGATATAGTCAAAGGAAATTTTAAATAAGGAACTAGGTACCACCCCATTGTCTTTAACACCTCCCCAGTAATTTGATCACTCCCTGCTGCTTTTTCTTGCTGAAGCAGTTGAATTTCTCTGAAAATATCCTCATTTGTGAAGGAGAAGCTTCTTGTTTCCTTATGTGTCTCTCCTTCGCTATCTTCTGTTTTGGTTTCCAACTCCTGACAATCTTCTACTGAATCTATGAATTCCCTACTAAATAGATTTGCTTTCTCATTATCTGTTAAATCTGCTCACCCCCTTCTCCTACCTTTGTGAGAATTTTGATTCCTTTTCCCTCTTGATTCCTAATATAGGAATACAGCTTTTTCCATTTCCCTTTATGGTCATTACCCTCATGAAATATGAAATTCATGTACTTCTCTTTTGCTTCCTTCTTCACTCAATTAACTTCAATTATTAGCTGTTTTCTAGTTTCACTATTCTCCCTAACCTCTTTGATTTTCCTGTTTACAATTCTACATTTTATTTTTAATTTTCTTATTTCCTATGCATAATAAACAGGGTATGAGGTCATTTTACCCTTCCTAACAGGTACAAATCTCTTCTCTCCTTCCCAAATAATTCCTTCAAAGTTTGCCAAAAGTCTATTCCTATTAATCCCTTCACATACAAGTCTCTGGTAAGACCCCAACTAGAATATGGTTCCAGTGTATGGGACCCTCACCAGGATTATTTGATTCAAGAACTGGAAAAAGGCCAAAGAAAAGCAGCTCGATTTGTTCTGAGTGATTTCCAACAAAAGAGTAGCGTTACAAAAATATTGCAAAGTTTGGGCTGGGAAGAACTGGGAGAAACAAGACGAGCTGCTCAACTAAGTGGTATGTTCTGAGCTATCCACGGAGAAATGGCGTGGAATGATATCAGTAGACAAATAAGTTTGAGTGGCATCTTTAAAAGTAGGAAAGATCACAATATGAAGGTCAGTGGCTACCAAGGCTATCGGTGAAGCCCAAATCTCAATTGAGAATGATGGAAGTCTAAAGCACATAATAATGTAAGCATCTGAAACACTGTTCCATTTAAAAAACTTGTAAGCAGTGAGAAAATACGTCGCACATATTTCTGAGAGCAAGGCATCGGAGACTGATATTGCAGCCCAGACTATTGCCCCTCTCCCCTCGACTCGTCACACGCAGCTTGCTGCTGGATCTCAGATAGGAACGGGGACCGGCGGAGGATAGGTGTGCTAGGCTTCGGGCTATCAGATTGCTACTGCTATCAACCATACGTTACTCATCATATATATAATTCCTCACCTCGTACTTCTGACTTAATGATATTGATAACAGAGTGTGGGTATTCCTCACTCCCATTTACTTCTACATCCTTGTAAGTTGAGACTGCAGGGCTGCTGTTACAGGAGCAATATAGTTTTATTTTTATTGGTAAATCAGCTAAAATGTAATGCCATCTTTCAGGTTTAGTGTTTTCTTTTGTTTGTTGGAATCAAACCCATGATCATGGGTTGGACACCACCACTGATCTCCAAAGGAACCTAATTAACCAGTAAACGATGGGTACGACTGCTGTAAAATAATAATAATAGTGCATGGCATTTGTATAGGCTTCGTGTTGACTTTATGGGGATATAAAGAATGGCAAAGACATTATAAATACACAGTCCCCAAGCCAGGAGAATTAACAGTATGAGGGGGTTGATTCTGGAAACTGAAGTGGGGCTATCAGAACAAAGGCAAACTTTCTATCCATTTAGCCACAAAGCCTAACTTTCATTTGCTAAACCTTAGGCTACCAACTCCACTGATCAGGAGTTGAGCATTGGCAGTAGCAGAGGACAAGGCTGTAGCCTGTAAAGCAGCCTTGACAACACAGCAGGCGTCTCCATTGGCTACTGACTGCAGCTCAAAATGCTGAAGGCTTGATGTTCATTAAATCAACCATCGAAAAGAGGTAAGCTAAGTCTAGTGGTAGCCCATGTCTTAACCCCAGCATATGCCACTGACGAAGGCAAAGTTGGAATTCAAGAGGACAAATTGGGGCAAGTATTCATTTATAGGAAGGGGAGTTAGGGATTGGAATAACTTACCAAGGGATATGTTCAATAAATATCCAATCTCATTGAAATCATTTAAGAAAAGGCTAGGAAAACAAGAGATAGGGAATCTGCCACCTAGGTGACTGCCCTAAATGCAGATCAGTATTGACTGATTGATCCAAGAGTTGAACTGTGATTTAAGGTAAGTCCCAAATTCTTCAAATTTAGCTTTTCTGTACAATTTCCTTTCTTGTGTGACTTTCTTATTAAGCCTTTTTGGCACCATATGGTCATATATCCCTTCAATTACCTCAGTATTATCAACAATTTTGCATGGTTTAACCAAGAATAGATCTAGTAAATTATTGAGATGAGTTGGTGCTTGTACTACTTGTGTATATCCACCCTCCCAAATTAACTTATTGGCCAGTTTCTCTTCATGGACTTCACTTGCAGCTCCATTCCAATCAATGTCAGGCAAGTTTAGATCTGCCCCACTTATTACAATATTATTATTGTTTTTATGAGTATAATTTATTAGTTTTCCAAATATTTCCATGTCTCTTTCCTCTCTTCCAGGCCTATATGTTCCTATAATTCCCACCTGCTCCATATTATAAAAAAATAATTTTATCCCTAATATTTCGTCCCTTTCATCGGCAAACCATTCATGTGAGCAATAAGTTTCCTTCAGCAGAGTAAATACCTCTCCTCCCATTTCATCTCCTCAGTCTCTGCGATTACCTGTATACCCTTCTGGAAATACTTTTCTATTACCCAGCCCTTCTCTCAATCATGATTCCACTCCTATCACCACATCAGTCTCATAAGATTCCATCAATGTACCAAATTTTAATTCCTTATTTGCTACATTTTGAGAGTTTACCAGGAGAAATCTCAGACCTCCTTCCTCTCTTTCCAATAATTTACTACGATCAAGATCCTGTTGTCCCTTTGCCAAACTGGAATTTTCTATATTACCCGAATGATCATCAAGAGAATTTAAACTATGTTCCTTTTGTTTTACTTATTGGCTAGGGCTCTATGATGCATTATCTTGAGTTGCTAACTGATAAATGTTCACCTATATCCTCAGAGGTTTTTACCTTTTTCCTAAAACAGTGTTACCTGTGGGGTTTTCTCTAAATTTGATTACCCATCGAAATATTAATTTTGGTTTTCCTCCTTTCTGGTTATTATTCTCTCTAATTCTCAGTGGCATTTTCAAATTCTCAATCAACTTTCCTAACCTGTCACACACCCGATGTTTCCCATGCCTGTTCATGTGAAAATGCAGAAAACCCAGAAAAATTCAACCCCAAAACAAACTCCATTACAAAGGCATGCATAGTTTATTTCATGTTCACTAAGTGAAATGTTATGTATATCACAAAATATGCATTAGAAAAACCCATCAAACAAAAAAACACATTCCAGTGCTCATACAGAAATCATATCTCCACATCATCCCTCAAAAATTGATTCATACTTGGCCTTCTACATCATCCAATGGGCTAGCAGAAAACAATTCTTGTAAAAGAGTCCAAGTTTCTTGTAGTACATGGGAACTGCTTGTGTTTTGAAGTAGCCTACGCCATTACCTCCACTATACGCACTAGCCATATGTCTTGGTAGGTGTGCCAGTTACAAATTGATGAGCCCAACTTGGAACACTGATGGAAAATGCTGGCAAGCAAGAATGAGCTACAGGTAGCTGGTAAATTAATCATTTCCAATAATGAACCATTTATGTTGGAATTATGAATTTACTCATTCAGGACTAATATTTTAGGCTCCTTATGGGAAAAGACATCTACATCATCTGATGGCCTAGCGGGCAACAATTTTTGTAAAAAGAGATCAAGTCTCTCACAGCCCATTGGCACTACCTCCGGCATCCACTGTATTTTTAACTTTTTCATAGCATACAAATTCTTCTTTCATCAGAATGAATACTCCCCCTACTACTATTCCTATTCTAACTCTATGATACACACTCCATTTCCATGAGAAAATATCTGCATCCAGTATATCATTCTCAGTCATGATTCAACTTCTGTTACAATATCTGGTATGTATATATCTATTAAATTACTTAATTATTACTTAATTATATTCCTTTCTTTACAATACTTCTACAGTCCAACACCAATATTTTTATGTCATCCCTACTTGACTTCCAGATCCCTGTACCACTACCACCGCCCTCTAGACCACTCCATTTCCCTGAATGTAACTCCCTATATCCCTTCTAAAGAAATTTCATAATCTCACTCCCAGTTTTCCACATACCCACTCCATTGTCTCATTTAAATCCCCAAACATGTTCCAGTCAGTATCCCTCCTAAACTGTATTACACTGCTAACAATCTCTGCTTCCTTAAAATTCACTCATGCTGCATTTACCAGATTTTATACATCCCCAGTTATGTTGGTACTTATACCTGCTTGACCTACATTGTTGGTACCAATGGGAAACACTACTACCTTCTACTTTCCCACCTCCTTCTCTTTCACTTTACTCAACATCTGACTTATCCTAATTCCTGGATAACACACTACCCTCGTTCTCTTTCGTACACACATTTATTCCAATGTCCAACAATGGAATCCCCCGTGACCAGAGCCTCAACCCTACCCACCTTATTTGATCCCCTCCCCTTCTGGTCAAGCATATCTTTCCTGATGGCTGCAAAAACTACTTTTTCCTTCCTTTTCTCCCTCCCATGACCCTGTTCCATCTGTCTTTTCCTATCCTCTACTCTACATTTCCCTGTCCTACCTTTTACTTTCCTCTTACTTCCACACTTCTCAGCAACAGCTCCCTGTTCCTCATCTTCCTTCTGTTGTTCTACCTGCAGTGACCCTGATTTCTCAGACATCTGTCCTGCATTCTGATCCTGAATAGAGCCCTTAAGCTGTAATACCCTTCCACTTAAAACGTTAGACCACCTGTCTTCTACAATTTCTGCATTTCCTTCCCATTCCTCTTTTACACATAGTGTATCCTACACATTGTTTGACGGGGCCTAACTTCCTTCCTGACTTCTGAAAGAGTCCTAATGATCTCCCTCAAACTCTCCAACTCCTTCCTCATACTCCTTAATGCCTGATCACACCCTGTCTCTAAATATGTCTCTTAGTTTAGTACAGGAGAATATGGATGCATCCAGTATTGTCCATAGTGAATTTGGTATCGTTCTCTGTTTAATTTTTTCATTCAATTTCTAGTATCAGAAAATACATCCAAAATCCACTTCATAAGAGAAAAAATTGCATACTTTAACAGAGAATTTTAGAATATCAGAACTTACACGAACTTACGACGGGAAGCTACAGAAGTCTTGGAACACAGTAATAATTTAACAGGAATCTGAAATAGGAACAGATAAGCAGAATCTATGGAACCGCAAGGGGAAACTGCGACCAAACAGTGGCCACTCACCACCACGGTAGATTGTGTCAATTTCCGTACAATTGCGGACCGCGCAAAGATCGCCTCGCTGTGACTATGCGGTACTATGATGAGGAAATTAAATAGTTTATTAGATAAAGGTAATAAAGGAGAATAATAGATGTAGTTAAAAATCACTTAGTAGCCATGGGTTTGCATTCAGGTAGAGTAAGAGTATTCTGGCCCTCTTAATAATAGTCGCTTGATATGCCAATGCTCACGAAGGCTCTGGCGTCCGGCGTATGTTTTACCACACTTCTTACTGTTTATCTGAATTATTTCTTTCAGGATAATAAAATTCATTTTAAACATTAGTGTGGCAATAGAAAATAAGTAGCGGTACCGTACATTTTGCCAAAAGTTAATACCGTAAACTGCAACACTTTCTACCGAGTGGAAACAACCATCCTCAAAACTGACTCTAAAGACAGAAACTCTTGACATAGTTATGTCTTAGAATGACATTTCTATAGAAATGCCGAGTGGGTATTTTGAAATGGCAGAATGTGTTATGAAAGTATGTTAATTTTCAACTTCAACACCGCTGATATGATACCTAAAACCGAAATGAATTTAATACAAGTAAAAGCTATTTAGACACATCTGTTTGTGATGAAGTATTCGCTTCAATGGCTAACGTCCAAACACCATGGCGTCATTTGTCTCACACACAGCTTTATTGAATATAAGATAAATATCATTCCCCAACAAACTACGTACCGATAGCCATAATTGTGTCTACAAATAAAGTTTGTGATAATATACCCTCATGAATAGTAGTGAACATACGTTCTGCGTATGAAATATGTTATACTTACGGCAGTCTCCATTTCGTAGGTCTTTTCGCTTAGAAGCTTCCAGTACTTATCAGAATAAATAGCGTTACTAGGATGATATCTGACCAATTAGAAATCAGTTAATAACGTAGTACTCACAACAATTAGTCTTGAAATGGTAACCAATTAGAGATAAGCTTCCTTAATCATATGGTAAAAAGGAAAGAATTTCGTACATTATTAATAAAATAAATTCACTAAATCTGTATTTACCATCTTTAGTTTAATATTTCAATTGAATTATCGTTGGTATTTTTAGACGGTTAAAAAATCTGAGGTTTCTTCAAAGGCCGAATGTCGAGTATCGATAACCGAACAAAAAATTCCCATGGGAATATCACGGATATGCTGTTTCATGACGGCGATGGCATTGACTCCATGCATTTTAAATCAACGCGTGGCAGTAAAATATTGTTCACCAACTCACTTCCGAAAACGCATTCTAAGACTGACATTCGTAGCCAAAACTTTAAGCTCTCCTTACTGTATTACCGGTACTATGAAGTTTCTTTGTCCGGTGTTTCATCGCAAACGCCAACTGTCTTGAGAATGTTTCTCTTCATATTATTGTCCACCTTTCCTTCTACAAAATAATGAAATAGGACACTGTTAGTTCAGAGCTCTTATCCCAGACGTACATCTGAAAAACAACTAAATACCCAAAGAAAATACAACCCATTACACAGCAAATATTTCGTCACAGAGTACCGGTAGTTGTAGGGATATGGAGTAGGCCTAAAATACATTTTATTTTAAATGCGTGTTCACCATATTTACTCACGCTATTTGAGTCAATCTTACTATAGCTTTAATGGCTTGGAAGTGCCGTAGATATATCCCAAACCATTCATTAACGGTTCAGAAGCCTCCGACAAGGAGCTGTTCCATTTCTACGTCTTGAAATGGCATTGGCATTAGAAGTTATACCATCAGATCGTTCCTGAACTACCTACTCTCTCAAATCCGTGAGAGGCTTCGGTTGGAAAATAACTATATTGGTAGAACTGACCACAAGTACAAAATTAGAAGGAATTTTAGCAGAAGCGATTGGGGTAAATTTTCTTTCATTGGGAAGGGCGTGAAGGAGTGGAACAGTTTACCAGGGGTAGTGTTTGATCCTTTTCCAAAATCTGTACAGATATTCAAGAAGAGAATAAACAACAACAGAGATAATAAAGTAAATGTTAGAGGGCATTCGACCAGTGCAGGATATTGTAAATAATAAATGTGTGTGATTAAATTAATTCCATCCCCTGGTCTAAGGAGTTTGGACAGCCCAAGTAGGGGACTGCCTGTAGGGGTGAAGTACAGTGGGGACTTCGAGG
Source organism: Anabrus simplex (assembly GCF_040414725.1). Taxonomy (NCBI): domain Eukaryota; kingdom Metazoa; phylum Arthropoda; class Insecta; order Orthoptera; family Tettigoniidae; genus Anabrus; species Anabrus simplex. The sequence continues at coordinate 91,900,431 of NC_090266.1, forward strand.
GCCCTGGGACCGCTACGGTAGCTGTGAAGGCCCTTCAGGAACTCTGAAAAGTGGTGGCAAAAGGGGCTCTGGTTAAGACGCAGCAGGTCGTTATGCTACTTATGTTCCAAAATGGGTAAAATATAAATATGTAAATAAATTCAATGTTAATTTTAATCTTATACCAGTTGTATAGTATTATTAGAAGTAATTTCACATCCCGTACTGTATATGAGTTGACTATGTTTGTAAGATATTTTAAGTAGAATTTTGTAAACAATATAAATTTATTAAGGATGATGTGTGTGTTTAATAGAAAAAAATATTAGCGTAAATTGTATAATATTGTATTCTAGGAAAATTTTCTTCGTCTCCTGTTAATTTAAAATTTAGTGCTTGACAATAATGTATTTTAGTGTACCATTTGCCACCGAGGTAGACACCTCATTTGCAAATAAAGAGATTTTTTTTTTTTTTTTTTTTTTTGAAATCTTAATTTCATCTGCAGATATTATTATGTTTGTTTTCTTTCCATCACGGGTTACTTGTGCTGCCCTTTATGATAAGGTGATCAGGGTAGGGCCCTACATTTATTAAAATCAGTAAAGGTGACCATGCAATGAACAGCTTCAAGGCACAGCAAAAATTTACAGACCATAGCTTCAAGCGTTGATATGAATTCATTTGCATTTTTATAAAAGGTTTGGGTATGCCTAGCTGAGGTGGTAACGGCGCTCACCTGAAAGGAAATTTTTCACCAGGAAAATGACAAATTTGAAAATAATTTCCACTTCTGAACAGGCTCACAACTCAGAGATTCATCCAAATTAACTCAAGAATGATTGCCATTCTCAAAGGGATAGGAGACAGGCATAGGGATAATTATGCTATTCCAGTCAGATCTAGGGTAAATAGTGGAAGGCTTAATTTCCACGGTTCAAGAGGCCTTCATTGATGGTACGGAATGAAGATGGCAGATGGTTTGAAGGATTCAGATCATTTATTTTATAATTGTATCGAATCTGTACGTTGTCAAACATCGACTTAATTATTCTATTATATTCAAGTCTATTCTAGAAGTTGTAGGTTCTTAAAATCCTGAATTCTTGAAAAATTGATATTGTTTTCCCACTTTAATCACTACAAGATCATACAATGCTTCACCACCTCTTAATTTATGAGTTATGTTTACTAGATATTTAGCCATCCATTCAATCACTTCTCTGTCTAATCCAGTCGCTCTGATTTACATCAGTAGTCTTCCATGAATTATTGTACCCTATTAAAGGCCTCAGACAGGTCAATAGCGAAACATTCCATTTGACTTTCTAAATCTGAAATATCTCCTTAAAATTGCTGAAATCCTGTAAGCTGAGCCTCACTGAAAAAAAATTCCTAAACCTTAAATACCTGATGTTAAGCCAGTTTACAATTATGGAAACATGTTCAACATAATCAGAAAGAATAATTTTCCAGAGCTTACAAGCACCATATGTCAAGCTGACTGTCGTGTAATTATCTGCTTTATAATTATTACTCTATTCTTTGTACACTCTCCATTCACTTAGTAAAGCTTTTTCAGGCAATTAGTAAACAAATTTGCACTTCAGATATGATATTATATCCAAACACTTTACCAGTACCATAAGTATACGTACCCTAGAAGTCTTATTAATTTGAACTAGTTTTCTAGCATTCAGCTCTTGAATCTTTCTGAAAATATCTTTATTACCCAAGGTAAATTTCAGTATTTCGATAGTAAAAGTTACCACATCTACTTGTACATTATCCTTATGTCCAGCTACCCAGTATCTAAACATATTGCTGACTAAATATTTCTACCTTCTGTAAATCATAACATGTACACTTCCCTTGGTCAATTACAATTTCTGCAACCAATTTCTGCCTTAAGGGACACTGGGACGGAGTTTTAGGCATATTTAACCAAATATTTCGATTTTTCTATTTTCACATATTTCTCTACCCCTGACCATTGCGGATAAATTAGCGGTATAATTTTCCATGTTCTGCCATTTTAAAAGGCATAGCAAGACATTTAAATGCTTCCTTCGTCTTCACTTCTCACAGAACATTATCCTGCACATGCATTTATGCATTTTTCATCACATACAGTAATTTTGAAATATAGTGTATGGCACCAACACAGTACTGAAGGAGGAGTGTGTAAACGACATTGCTAAGAGAATTGGAACAGGTTTGGGACAGATGCTACAGACTTGGAAAGTGAAGGGTGTGCAGTTAGGTGGCTGTTCAGGTGATCTTACTAATGCTACAATAACCATTATAGGAATGCTATTGTACTAAACACACCTAACGTTGCAAACATGAAAAACGCTAGCTATGCTACACTCTACTATTACATGTCCACTGACAGTAAGCCCAACATAAGAAATGCCCCCAAGGCTTAAATTATTGGTGCTTCTAAAAGAAAAACATAGCAGAAGGTAAGGTACCGTATCTCAGAGTCATGATAAAATGTCGGTCAAGCTTTCTGAGCCTTAATATGTAAGATTATGCCTGTGTATCAGATGATGGCTTCTGATGAAGTACTATCCCAATGTATCTGTGGTGCCACGCAGAATCAGGTTGAAAGTCTACATTCTAGCATCTGGAGAAAGTGTCCAAAGGAAACTTTTGTATCAAGAAAGAGACTTGAAATTGGTGTATGCAATGGTATGGCAGAGTTCAATATGGGGTGCAGCGCAACAATAGACTTGAAGTCAGATATCAAAAGAACTTCAGTCTCTCGTGTGATAGAACAATCAGTCCTTAGGCTTGATGTTCACAGGAAGTATGAAATACAGCGATTGTCCTCTGAGAAGACAAAAAGCAACTCTACGGAAGGCGAGGGTCACAAACATGAAGAAAGAGGCTGAAAAATGGAAGACAGAGGATGTGACTTATGCTGCAGGGCAGTTCTAAAGAGTAAGTCAAGTGTCAATATTAAAATATATGCATGATTTTATAAAAATGCTATTTTCTCAGTTTCACATTTTCAGATGTATAAAATGTCCTACGCATTACAGATATGATGCTATTATCTTGAAAATTCACATGAATGTTCCTTAGTACATTATTCACAAACGTGTGCATTACTTTTATGATTGAAATTCTGGTTTGCCTGTAAAAAAATTTTAAACCTTGAAATTTCAATTGGGGCTGATATCATCATTATCAAAATTTCAATAATATTACAAAAATAAACTTCAACACGGGAAAATATCCTATCTCCATAGTAAATAATACAATCTCAAAAATGATGCACACTCTCATTTATATAACAATAAGGCACTAGATAATTATTTTTTAAAATGTGCTGTCTGGATCACTTTGATGTGCTTTACATTTAGAATATTTTAATAATTTGCACATAAATTTTGGAAACTAACTAATATCTATGAAACTGATCAAATTTAGTACAGATATTCATGCTAGTAGGCCTACATACCTTGAGCCAACCAAATATTAAGGTGATATCTTAATTTATACAGGAATTAGAAATTTCAGTCCCAGGTGTCATTTTTCATGAAAATACACATGACTATCAATTATACTTGCCATCATGTTATGCTTAGCTGACTTTTCTGCTAAATTCAATTCCCTGGTAAGTTTTCTCAATCTTTCCTTAATTCTGCAACGATTTCTAACTATAACTCTCTGAAGATCTATATCACTGCCTTCCCACTAAGTATAACACAGTGTGATCAACATTTGTTCTCCCATCCTGTGCTTCTTTTTTTTTTTGCTTTACGTCACACCAACACTGATAGGTCTTATGGCGATGATAGGATAGGGAAGGCGTAAGAGTGGGAAGGAAGTGGCCATGGCCTTAATTAAGGTACAGCACCAACATTTGCCTGGTGTGAAAATGGCAAACCACAAAAAACCATCTTCAGGGTTGCTGACAGTGGGATTCGAAACCACTATCTTCCGGATGGAAGCTCATAGCTGCGCGACTCTAACTGCATGGCCAACTCGCCTGGTACATTATGTGTTAAGGTGCTACAGTTATCTTAGCATTCATTCCATTTCCTTAACCAAGATATCATTATTACCATTATATTGTTCCAAATATGAGTGTGCTTATCCAAAATGACATCACAATTTTTTTCAATCTTCTACGTGGAGATTTTCAAACTATTTCTTATTAAATCAAATCAATATCATTTTAATTGCAACTGAGGTTTCTACCTTGGTGGCAAATAATGCACATAAATACATTATCAAGTACTAAATTTTAAATGAAAAAGAAAAGAAGATCATTTTCCTAAAATACAGTATTATTTGTACAATTTACACTAACAAATTTTCTATTAAAGACAGAGCTCATCCTTAATAAATGTATAATATTTACAGAATTCTACTCATAATATCTTCTGTACTTAAACACATAATCAACTCACATACAGTAAGTGCAATTACTTTAAATAATAGACTACTACACAACTGCTATAAGATTTAAATTTATATTGCTTTTCTTTTTAAAGCCATTTTGTTACCTAACATGCATAACAACCTGGTGCATCTTAACCAGAGACCCCTTTGCCACCGCCTTTCAGAGTTTCTGTAGGGCCTTCATAGCTACCATAGTGGTCCAAATGCCCTTAAAACCCCACTGTATTTCACCCCTACAGGCTGTCCCCTACTTCGGCTGTACAACTCCATAGACAAGGGGATGAAATTAATTTATTCACAAAATATCGTTTTTTACACTAACCTGCTCAAATTGAATGCTCTCTAACATTTCTTTTCTCTGTTGCTGTTTATTCTTTTCTTGAATATCTGTACAGAATTTTGAAAAAGGAATGAACACTTCCTCTGGTAAACTGTTCCACTCCATCACACCCTTCTCATTGAATGAAAATTTACCCCAATCGCTTATGCTAAAATCCTGTCTAACTTTATACTTGTGACGAGCCCTGCTGATAAAATTATTTTCCAACTGAAAGCTCTCACGGATATCCCCCAATGCTTTCTTTCTTGCATAGGATCCATATAATCTGATGAGTCTAGTTTTTTCCCTTTTCTTCCTTAAAGCTTCCCACCTAAGTTTCTCTCACATTGTTGATTAAATACTTTTCCTCCTGAAATCTCCTGTTACAAAAATTGCTGCTTTCCTCTGCACACCAACTATTTCTTTTATTAGGTATTTCTGGTGAGGATCCCAAACACTGTAACACTGTTTTCATATTCTACTGCTTGGTCATTTACAGAATCCTCATGTAATATTTTCTTCTTTTTTTTTTTTAACTTCATATATATTTGTTTGGCTATTTCCATTTATTTATATACAGTTCCATATCTGCCATAGCTATTGTTTGGTAAAACTACTCCTTACACTTACAAGTGTCACTGATTCCATCCTTTACCAACATGTATGCTTCATTCTCATCTTTATGAACTGTTACTTTTACTCAAAAATACTTCCTTGCCATTTAAGCTATGGGATCTCTAAAATTCTTCCATCATACATGTACAAAAGAGGAAAAAGAGCTGGACACATAATCTTTCAGTTTATATAAAGCTGGTAGCATATTTTGAATAATGGAGTTAATTTAAAGCAGCTTGCAGTGAAGACCTATATCATTCAGTATACCATTATAGTCAGTTAGAGCATACTGTTTTCAATTTATGTATTCGTAACTAATTGAAAAATCTGTATCTCTTAGTTGAAAATCCAACAGTTGCAAGATCACCAGTCATGGAGAGCCTGGCTCTGCCTGAGGGGGCAAACTGAGAAATTAAGAAGTGAGAAAATGTATATGCCAGTCTCCCAAGCCCAGGTGAACATGGATACTTTAACCTTTCATCATACTTTTAAACCATTCACCATAGGTGATTAGCTTAATAGACAATGGCAGCTCTAGAATATCTCATGCAGCCTAATTTTCTACATAAATTTTATTCCAGCCATCGGGGGAGACAAAGGAGTCGATGTGGTCAGGGCATCTAAAGTGAGCTGGGTAGGATTGATGCTCTGGTCATGAGGGACGCCACTGATAGGCTTATGGGGAATGTGTGTGCAGTAGTGGCGACAAAGGGGGGCGACCGGGGGCAGTAGCCATCCACTTTGTGGAGAAAAAATTATTCCATTTTAGCCATCTGAAACTAGGAATATAGGAGTAATTTTTTTTATAAAAGCACTTTGTACAAGCCCTGTCTTCTTATCAGCTAATTCTTTACTTTATTTTCATTAATTATTAGCGGAAATATGCACAAAATATCGCTCGTCACGGCTAACAGCAAGTAAGAGTACCAGGGGTATAATTTTTGCCAAGATCATGGACACTGAGGTATGATTCACCAACTTGCCATGCACATTCGTCCATCTAGCAGTCTCTTTACTGTCTATTAGTTTCTTAGTGTACAGACCTAGTCAAATACTAAATGATTTTAATTGCATAATCACACCGTCCTCCTCTGTGAACCATGTGACCTTGCCGCGGTGGGGAGGCTTGCGTGTCCCAATGATGCAGATAGCCGAGCCGCAGGTGCAACCATATCGGATGGGTATCTGTTGAGAGACCAGACTAACGAATGGTTCATCGAAAGGGGGGTAGCAGCCTTTCGGTAGTTGCAAGGGCGGCAGTCTAGATGATTGACTGATACGGCCTTGTAATAATACTCAACATGGCTTAGCTGTGTTGATACTGCTACACGGCTGAAAGCAACGGGAGACTACAGCCGTAACCACCTCCCGAGGACATGCAGCTCTCTCTGTATGAAAGATGTACTGATGATGGCTTCCTCCCGGGTAAAATATTCCGGAGGTAAACTAGTCCCCCATTCGGATCTCCGGGTGGGGACTACACGAGAGGGGGCGATCATCAGGAAGATGGATACTGACATTCTGCGAGTCGGAGCGTGGAATGTTAGGAGTTTGAATCGTTGTGGTAGGTTAGAGAATCTGAAAAGGGAGATGGATAGGCTAAAGTTAGATGTAGTTGGTATAAGTGAAGTACGTTGGCAGGAAGAACAGGATTTTTGGTCAGGCGACTACCGAATTATCAACACGAAATCAAACAGGGGTAATGCAGGAGTTGGTTTAATAATGAATAAAAAAATAGGGCAGCGGATAAGCTACTACGACCAGCATAGTGAAAGAATTATTGTCGCCAAGATAGACACCAAACCAATGCCCACCACAATAGTGCAGGTCTATATGCCTACTAGTTCAGCGGATGATGAAGAAATTGAAAGAATATATGAGGAGATAGAAGATTTAATACAATATGTCAAAGGTGACGAGAATCTAATTGTGATGGGAGACTGGAACGCAGTGGTAGGCCAAGGAAGAGAAGGTAGCACAGTAGGAGAATTCGGATTGGGACAAAGGAACGAAAGAGGAAGTCGGCTGGTTGAATTCTGCACTGACCATAATTTAGTCCTCGCCAATACTTGGTTCAAACACCACAAACGACGGCTGTATACGTGGACGAGACCTGGAGACACTGGAAGGTATCAAATAGACTTCATTATGATTAGGCAGAGATTCAGAAACCAGGTGTTGGATTGCAAAACTTTCCCAGGAGCAGACGTGGACTCTGACCACAACTTGTTGGTCATGAAATGCCATCTGAAGTTGAAGAAATTGAAGAAAGGAAAGAATGCAAAAAGATGGGATCTAGACAAGTTGAAAGAAAAGAGTGTGATGGATCGTTTCAAGGAACATGTTGCACAAGGACTAAATGAAAAGGCCGAAAGAAACACAGTAGAGGAAGAGTGGAGAGTCATGAAAAATGAAGTCAGTAGGGCTGCTGAAGAAATGTTAGGAAGGAAGAAAAGATCAACTAAGAATCAGTGGATAACTCAGGAGATACTAGACCTGATTGATGAACGACGAAAATACAAGAATGCTAGAAATGAAGAGGGCAGAAAAGAATACAGGCGATTAAAGAATGAAGTGGATAGAAAGTGCAAGGTAGCTAAGGAAGAATGGCTGAAGGAGAAGTGCAAGGATGTCGAAGGCTGTATGGTCCTGGGAAAGGTAGATGCTGCATACAGGAAAATCAAGGAAACCTTTGGAGAAAGGAAATCTAGGTGCATGAATATTAAGAGCTCAGATGGAAAGCCACTTCTAGGGAAAGAAGACAAAGCAGAAAGATGGCAGGAGCATATCCAACAGTTGTATCAAGGTAACGATGTAGATAATTTGGTTCTGGAACATGAAGAGGCTGTTGATGCTGATGAAATGGGAGACCCAATTTTGAGGTCAGAGTTTGACAGAGCTGTGAGTGACCTAAATAGGAACAAGGCACCTGGAATTGATGATATTCCCTCTGAATTACTGACTGCCTTAGGAGAAACCAGCATGGTAAGGTTATTTCATTTAGTGTGCAAGATGTATGAGACAGGAGAAGTCCCATCCGATTTTCGGCAGAATGTTGTTATACCTATTCCCAAGAAAGCCGGTGCTGACAGGTGTGAAAACTACCGCACTATTAGTTTAGTATCTCATGCCTGCAAAATTTTAACACGTATTATTTACAGAAGAATGGAAAAACAAGTTGAAGCTGAGTTGGGGGAAGATCAATTTGGCTTCAGAAGAAATGTAGGAACACGTGAAGCAATCCTGACTTTACGTCTGATCTTAGAGGATCGAATCAAGAAGGACAAGCCCACGTACATGGCATTCGTAGATCTAGAAAAGGCATTCGATAATGTTGATTGGACCAGGCTGTTTATGATTCTGAAGATGATAGGGATCAAATACCGAGAACGAAGAATTATCTACAACCTGTATAAAAATCAGTCTGCAGTGATAAGAATCGAGGGCTTTGAAAAAGAAGCTGCAATCCAGAAAGGAGTGAGGCAAGGCTGCAGTTTGTCCCCTCTCCTTTTCAATGTTTACATAGAACAGGCAGTAAAGGAAATCAAAGAGAAATTTGGAAAGGGAATCACAGTCCAAGGAGAGGAAATCAAAACCTTGAGATTTGCCGATGATATTGTTATTTTATCTGAGACTGCAGAAGATCTCGAGAAGTTGCTGAATGGTATGGATGAAGTCTTGGGTAAGGAGTACAGGATGAAAATAAATAAGTCCAAAACAAAAGTAATGGAGTGCAGTCGAACGAAGGCAGGTGATGCAGGAAATATTAGATTAGAAAATGAAGTCTTAAAGGAAGTAGATGAATATTGTTACTTGGGTAGTAAAATAACTAACGATGGCAGAAGTAAGGAGGACATAAAATGCAGACTAGCACAAGCAAGGAAGAGCTTTCTTAAGAAAAGAAATTTGCTCACTTCAAACATTGATATCGGAATTAGAAAGATGTTTTTGAAGACTTTCGTGTGGAGCGTGGCATTGTATGGAAGTGAAACATGGACGATAACTAGCTCAGAAAGAAAGAGAATAGAAGCTTTTGAAATGTGGTGTTATAGAAGAATGCTGAAGGTGAGATGGATAGATCGAATCACGAATGAAGAGATACTGAATCGAATTGGTGAGAGGAGAGCGATTTGGCTAAATTTGACGAGAAGAAGAGATAGAATGATAGGACACATCTTAAGACACCCAGGACTTGTTCAGTTGGTTTTTGAAGGAAGTGTAGGTGGCAAGAACGGTAGGGGTAGACCAAGGTATGAATATGACAAACAGATTAGAGCAGATGTAGGATGCAATAGTTACGTAGAAATGAAAAGGTTAGCACAGGATAGGGTGGCATGGAGGGCTGCATCAAACCAGTCTATGGACTGATGACTCAAACAACAACAATCACACCGTATTTCTATTTAATTGTAATAGATGTATATTTTGTTCCTTTGGTGAAATTTTTATTGTATAGTCTATTATTGAATCAGAATCTCAAATTATTGCCACACTTAAGTTGGTAAAACATTTACCTCTCTGTGAAAATTAGCTCAGAGAGCATAAATAATTCCCACTTTGGAGGGTTTTTTTTTTTTTCAGTTTACATGCATACACCACGCCGTCTTCCTCCCTCCCTCACCCACCTGCCCCACCCCCCCCCCACCTGCTATATCCCACTAACCCATGTACTTTTTGTTGTCTGTATATTTCCCCCCCCACTTTTAATTCCCAATCGCTGCTACTGTGTGTTGTGTGGAGGAAAGTCTGAGGTCTGAGTTGTCACTTTGGTAGAAATTTGAATTTACTGACCTATTTGGTCACTATGAAATGGTAGAGAAGTGTCCACCAACTCAATACCATTAGTTTGTATAGTGGGCTTTTGTAATTGCAGGAGTAAACTTAGCTTGCAATGCTGATAAATGGAAAAAGAAGTCACATTAAGTCTGCCAATCAGTTCGCCCACCACCCGCCCCTCCTCATACAATCCCTCCTCCAACCCATGCCATGATGAGCTATACTCCTGCTCCCTCTCATCAGTCAATCTGGTGTTGGTGTCCATGCCAAGTACACACAATTTACAAGGAACATGAAATGAGTCTCATATAGCTATACATTAACCTCGATCTTCTAGCTTCCCTTCCTTTTTCAATAATTGGCTTCAAATATTTCCTTTTCAGACATTCACTTCAAACCAAATTGAACAATAGATCATGACATATCATGAAAAGGGATACTTATTCAAGTTATGAACACTCCATTTCAAGGTACCAAAAAACCGTTACCTATATTACTATTGAACATAACATAATTTATAAATCAAGTGGCTAGTCTATACAGATGCAGAATGCCAAATCCCACATCAGCTCAGGAATGTTTGGTTGCTGTAGGATCGATGACATAGTTTGGCACCAACTGCAGCAATTTTAATGTGTCATTTGGTTTCATTTTTGGATGTGTTGTCAGACTTCACCAATGTTTTAAATTTGGATTTAAAATTGAGACAAAACAGATTATTTTCTATATTACTGGTTGTATGTGAGCATATGCTTTCCAATTGGATCATGGCTGAAGATGACCCAATATATGTGTGGTCGAAACTAGTCCCAGTTATATAGGACACTATACTAGCTAATGGTACTGAATAGGTGGACCCTTCTAAATTTTCAATGAGGACAATAATGAAATTCATAACTTATGACCTATTTGGTGTCAGATTTCAATTAGCAAGGGTCTTGTGGAGCTTGGACTTTTGGTATTATTTGATTTTTAGGAAGAGATTGTTGTGGGAATATGTTCAGTAGATCTTAGTTCTGATTTTAAAGTTCATTAGAGAGGGTGAAGATCATTCTTATTGAGGTTTAAAAGGTTGGTTCTTGGGTTTTGGAAGGTGCTGCAGGGTGTTGGATGGAGAGGGAGTGTTTGTCTGGGGGGCATGAAGTATTTAGTGGAGGGGAAGCTTGATTGTGTGGGTTGGGGGACTTCTTTGCTGTCAGGGACTCAGCAACACAATCTACCAAGTGATCATGACTGCTGGGCTGTTGTAATGGTTGGAATAAATTTAGCTTGCAATGCTGATCAGATTGCATGCAGAAGGTTGTGTTTTTGGTAAGTTTGCACTTGGTTGATTGTTGTGTGTTCGATATTGTTTGTGGTATAACAGGTGTGGGGGCTGATAGTTGAAGAAGCGTAGTGTACTGGTTGAGAATACAGCTGCGTGTGCTGAGCTATTATCATTATTTCCTTCTTTACGTCAATGCTGGTAGGCAAAGAGGCAGCATGGTTCCAATGACAGTTTGCACACTTTGCCTCACCCTGAGGCAGTGCGCAATCAGTGTGATGGTGATTTCCACCACATCTGTTGCATCTGATGAAAGATGTGTGGTAAGCAACTGCGTGGTTCATCTTAAGACAACTGAAACATTGAAAGGTTAGTGTAGAAGTATGTCATTGTGAGCATGACTTAGGGTGTGTGTGTGTGTGTGTGTGTGTGTGTGTGTGTGTGTGTGTGTGTGTGTGTGTGATCTTTGAATCTCTATGGGAGACATGGAAATTTTTTAGCCAAGTTTTCATTTGGTTGGATACATAAGCCATGGAGGCATTTTTGCAGGTTGAATTTGCTTCTTTTATGGTTAGGTGGTTTTAGGTTTTTAGAAGGCTTGTAAAGGGGTTCATTCAGAAACGGGGTGGACTAGCCAGCAATTATAACATTACAGGTAGGAGAAAGTCAAATGAAATAAAAAAGATGATGTTGTTGTTAATCTGTATAAGTAGGCTATTGTATGGAAGAGAATAGAATTAAATAATGTAATAGATATATATGTTGGGCCCACAGTGTGGGAGTAACATATCTAACTCTCATCTTGAGTCCCTGTGTTTCATTTTTGGCCAGGTCAGGGATTTTTACCTGGATCCAAGGGCTGGTTCGAGGTCCACTCATTCAACGTGTTTACGATTGAGGAGCTATCTGACTGTGAGATTGTCGCCTTGGTCTTCTTATTATTATTATTTTCTTCAGGGGCCTCTAAATATTACTTCCTAGTTAGCATCAACCTCTAAGATCTTTGCTACCATGTTTTTCCATCATTCCCACCTAGATATACCTGCTCCCTTCACAAAGGTGCAGATTGCTCTTAATGGGTCTTCTTGGATTTTTTCTCTCTCTTCACCCGGTAATCCTAGAGTGGAAAGTCTGATTCAATCCAGCGCTTCATATTCGAAAAGTATGTCTTCTGCTGATTCCTCTGCTTCATTGCATTTCCTACATATATTGTCTCTTATTAATCCAATTCTATATAGGCATTTTTTCAGATGGCAGTGTCCTGTCAACAATCCTACTACCCATCTTATATTTTCTCTGCTGAGTTTCAACAGGTCTTTAGTATGATTCTTGCCTGGTCCTTTTATCAGTTCTTTTGCAACCCTGCATCCTGGAGTATTTTTCCAGTTCTCCATTTGTTTCTTTTGTACCAATTTTCCTATGTAGTGTTGGGCTTATCCATAGGAGATCACGCATACAGGTTCTGGGCCTACAAAATAAGTTTTTGCCCCTTTCCTGGACAGTTTATCTGCCTTTTCATTTCCTTCTATACCTGCATGCCCTGGTACCCATATTATTTTGACAATGTTTGTACTTTGAGAGCTTCAGGAGAAGTGAATGGCAATATCAGACAATTCTGGATATTATCCAGACTGCTTCTAGTGCCTTAATGGCCACTTGGCTGTCCATAATAATTAAAATGTTCTTATTCCTATAGTTCATTTTCAGATTTTCTTCAGGACATGTTGTGATACCTATCACTTCCGCTTGAAAGACTGTAGTGTTTTTGCCCAGGCTTATCTGGATCGATCTCTCAGGTCTTCACCCGTGATCCCCCCTCCTGTGCCATCGACGGTCTTTGAGCCATCAGTCCACCACACTATATCTTCTTTTTCAGTATTCCATTTGTTGATATCCCAATCTTCTTTTTTTATTATCTGGGTTTTAAAAAGGTTTTTCAAAGTTGTACTTTGGTATCATATGATCAGAAGGCATGTGTAGAACTCCCTCTGTTATTACTCTGTTAATTTTACAGTGTCCTAGATTGGACCTTTGTGCATTCCAGCACTCTGATTGTGCCAATCTATATGAACTCATTCTAACCTGCCCTTTTATGAAATTACATAGTGATGGGAGGTCTAGTAAAGTATTGAAGGCTTCTGTCAGCATAGTTCCCATAGCCCCAGTTATGGCTACGCAAGCCATTCTCTGTGAGCTATCCAATCTACTGCCAACTTTTCTTTGACTTACTTTCTGCCATCAGATGATTGCAGCATAGGCCATCAACGATCTAATGATCATTGTGTATATCCACATTACCACTGATGGTCTTAGGCCCCATGTCTTCCTGACAGCTCGTTTACATGCATACAGCAAGTTCTTGCCCCGGGTTATGTCCTTTCTATATGTGGATTCCAGGTTGGATTTTTATCTAACACTACAACTAGGTGCAGTACCTGTATTTCCATGTATATATCTTGTCCAAATAGCTTCAGTAATCACTTTCCCTCTAATTTTCTCCTTCTTGTGAAAGGGACAAATTTCCTTTTGGGGATTGTTTTAAGTACCTAGGTGTTAATATAAGAAAAGTCCTTCAGTGGGGTAATCACATAAATATGATTGTTAATAAAGGGTACAAATCTCTGCACATGTTTATAAGGGTATTTAGGGGTTGTAGTAAGGATGTAAAGGAAAGGGCATATAAGTCTCTGGTAAGACCCCAACTAGAGTATGGTTCCAGTGTATGGGACCCTCACCAGGATTACCTGATTCAAGAACTGGAAAAATCCAAAGAAAAGCAGCTCGATTTGTTCTGTGTAATTTCCGACAAAAGAGTAGTGTTACAAAAATGTTGCCAAGTTTGGGCTGGGAAGACATGGGAGAAAGGAGACGAGCTGCTCGATTGAGTGGTGTGTTCCAAGCTGTCAGTGGAGAGATGGCATGGGAGGACATCAGAAGACGAATAAGTTTTGAGTGGTGTTTTTAAAAGTAGGAAAGATCACAATATGAAAATAAAGTTGGAATTCAAGAGGACAAATTGGGGCAAATATTCATTTATAGGAAGGGGAGTTAGGGATTGGAATAACTTACCAAGGGAAATGTTGAATAATTTTCCAATTTCTTTGCAATCATTTAAGAAAAGGCTAGGAAAACAACAACAACAGATAGGGAATCTGCCACCTGGGCGACTGCCCTAAATCCAGATCAGTAGTGATTGATTGATTGATTGATTGATTGATTGATTGATTGATTGATTGATTGATTGATTGATTGATTGATTGATTGATTGATTGATTGATTGATTGATTGATTGATTGATTGATTGATTGATTGATTGATTGATCAGAGTTACCTTGTTCGGGTTGACTGATAGTTGTTCTTCCCGACACCAGTTCTCCACAAGGTTAAGAGATCTTTGCATTAGGTCCTGGATAACACACATTACCTTACCTCATACCACAATCACTAGGTCATCTGCATATTCTTGTGTATAAAAAGCCTGTTCAGTGAGCATAGCTTTGATTTTGTTCACCACAAGGTTCCACAGCAGAGGTGAAAGAACTCCTCCCTGAGCAGAGCCTCGGGTGACCCTAACCGTCAGTATTTCTTCAAACAGGGATGCTTTTATCTTCCTTTCATCCAACATGGATTTAATCCATTTGATGACGGTTTTACTCGCCTTGCTGGTTTCCAATGCTTTGATCATAGCACATAGGTTGTATTGCGGAAGGCTCCCTCTATATCTAGAAATGCTGCCAGTGCAATTTCTTTATATTCTAGGCTTTCCCCTAGTTTACGTACCAAGAGGTGGAGTACTGATTCAGTGATCTGCCAGGTCTATATCCAAACAGATTTTCATGTATCATTGAGTTCAGTTGCACCGTTCTTCTGATATATTTATCCAGAATTTTGTCCATTGCTTTCAGTACGAAGGAGGTTAAACATAATGGTCTGTATGCTTTGGCTTGGGCATAATTTGCACTTTCAGGCTTAGGTATGAATACTATCTTAGATTCAGACCATGATTTCAGCATGTACCCTAAATCTACACTAGCTCTGAAAAGGTCCATCAGGTCACTGACGAGTATCTCCTGTCCTTCCTGTAGAAGTATCAGAATTATCACATCTGACCCCAGAGCCATTATAGGATGAAATGTGTCGATTGACCATTTTACATGTTTATGTTTTACTATTCTGTTGGCACAGTTCCAGTCTGCTCTTCGAGCTCTCGTCTCTGTTCCAACCGTTTCTTCTTCTGTCATCTCCTCAGCCTCAGGAAAGTGACACACTATCAGCATCTCCTGTGTGTCCTTCAGCTCCTGAGTAAACAAACCATCTGCTTTCTCCAGTGTCCCCACCTGCTTTATATGGGTTGCTTTAAGAACCTTCTGGAGCCTTGCTGTTTCAGTGTGTGATTCCACTTTCTCACAGAACAGTCTACAAGATTTTCTTTTTGCTTTCCGTATCTCTAGCTTATACTCAGTGAGTTTCCTAAGATATATGTCCTGCATACCTTTTCTAGATGATAATCTATACAACACCCTAACCTCTTTTTTTTTATTTTAGCTAGTTTGTTGTTCCACAACCTTACTTTTTTAGTGTTTTCCTTTTCTTTGAGTGGACAGCTGTCATGGAAAGAGTCTATAATGTCCTCTTCTAATACTGCACTGCCTCATCCAATTATTTCTGTTCTCTCACATCAGTTGGAATTTTTTGTACAGCCTTCACTAGAACTTCTCTGTATCTATCCCAGTTAGTTATTTTTGGGTCTCTGTACACCTCAATCCCACATAGTCTTGCATTTATTGCAAATTGGGTATGCTTGTGGCCTGCCAATGATGGTTCCTCGAGCACATTCCAGTCTTTAATAAAGTTTGCTGAGTGTAATACCTATTACCTCCCTACGATTTTTATTTATAAATGTAGGCTTGTTTCCTAGGTTTAGTATCATCAACTCAGTTCCAATAATAAACTCTAGTAAAGACTCACCTCTTGCATTGCAGTTCGTGCTGCCCCATACCATGTTGTGTGAATTTGCATCTGCTCCAAGGACTAGGTGTTTGCCTTTCCTCTTTGCATTGCAAATTAGGTTCTCAACTTCTTCTGATGGGGGCAGATTAGTTGAGTCATATGGGAGGTATGCAGAGCCTATGGTTATTTCTCTGCGGCCCTCCCAATTTCCAAGTTTAATCCTGGCCATGGTTGAGTCCCGTGAACGGTGTTCCTGCAACATAAGACATTTTAGTTTCCTGTTATAATAAGACACGTTCGAGGTATTGCCGATGTTGTATCGTACATCAGCTTGCCTCCAGATTCTGCCAGTCCTGCTACCCTGACCTTGACTACCCAAGGAGCTCCAATAAGGGACACGTCAATAAGCTCAGACTTGAACTTCCTGGTAAAATTGGCCACAGCTGCTTTTTTATACTAAAGATTGGCCTGAAGGACCTTCAGCACCACTTTATCAACATTGGGTTTTGTTTTTCCCCTGATGACCTGAAACTTGATCTGCCCAAGTCAGAGCTTATCCTTGAGGCGTCTCTCTTTGAACTCTTCAAAATCTCTTTCACCGAGGGCTAAAACAACTCTCCTTCCTGTCTTATCGATTGAAGTGGCATTCAGCACTCTCCACTCTTGCATTAGAAGTTTGGTATCGTGCTGATTGATTCTGACAAGAGCATCCTCCACTTTCATCTTGTCAAAAGGAGGTGGAAACTTGGTGATGACCTTGGTCGTGTTCAGCACCTTTTTTGCGTCCACAACCTCTAGGGTTTCCCTTTTCCATGGGTTACAGTTTGATACTGTCTGATCCAGCCAACTTTTTGTTTCTGGATTTGCACAGATCAGTACCATAGCTCCACTTTCCAGCCTTGGCGACTCAAGGAAGACTGGCAGACATCCGTCTGATAGAGGCTTCATTTGTGCTATAGCAGATGACAATTCAGTCACGTCCTCCTGCTTGAGTTTTCCATTTGGAAAGGTCTTAGGTATTATTGCGACCTTAACTGTGGATAGTCTTTCCGAAAAGTAAATGACTGTTTTCTTCTTTTTCTTGGAGGGTGGTTTTGTAGCCGAACTTGATGGCGTGCTTTCCTCCGACCTTGGCCTTTTGAGCGTAGTCATTAGCATAGCGTCTCGCCGTTCCCTGTTCCTTGTCTTCTTCTCCGCGCAAGTCTCAGTTGCTATTTTGGCTTCACTCATTGCCTCCTTCTTTTCCTTGTAGTAGGCACTTGTGCGAGGTGGTGTATCTATATGCATCCTTTTTAGTTTCGGTGCCAATATCTTCAGGTCTTCCTCAGTGAAATATCCTGTTTTCTTTTGTCCAGATATCTGCTTTCCTGTTGCTTCTTTTGTTTCTTCTTCAGATTTTCTCATGTAAATGGATCTATTCAATATTTTAAGAGAATTAGGTAATTATAATATAAGTCGTAACTTATTAGAAAATTCAAATGTAATATACGATAAGAATGATGAAACATATTTTATAAATATGTTTTATATAAACAATTGTGATAAAGGGAAATTTTTACGTACCAGTAAATCTACCGACACGAGGCTGACGTATTTGAGCACCTTCAAATACCACTGGACTGAGCTAGGATCGAACCTGCAAAGTTGGGGTCACAAGGCCATCGCCTCAACCGTCTGAGCCACTCTGCCCGGCTCTTGACGTCATGGTATCTTGATACAGTATTCTGTTTTGAAGCGACTGTACATTGACTCTCCGACTCCTGAGTCCACGTTCATAACGTAAACGCGCATAGACCGTCAATCGGCATTGGAGGCATGGCTTAATACATTTTTACTACGTAATTTTATGTTGTGTAAAATTATGCAACTTTCAAGTGTTAAAAAAGGAAGAGGGATGCTATTCAAATTCAACAGTCACAAACTTTATTACCCATTCCATTGTTGATGAATAATGTACTGTAATGTGCCCTCTCCCAGCCCACGGAGCGTAGGGTACGGCATGCTGGTCATTTCTACTTCAGAAAGATACCTAGATAGTAGGTTCGAATCCCACTATCGGCAGCCCTGAAGATGGTTTTCCGTGGTTTCCCATTTTCACACCAGGCAAATGCTGGGGCTGTACCTTAATTAAGGCCACGGCCGCTTCCTTCCAACTCCTAGGCCTTTCCTATCCCATCGTCGCCGTAAGACCTATCTGTGTCGGTGCGACGTAAAGCCCCTAGCAAAAAAAAAAAGAAAGATACCTACAACTTATTTGGTAGCGTGTAACGTCTCCGAGTACCGTACGTAGATCTTTCATATAGTTCTCTGTCAAGGTTAATTATTTTCACTCCAGGTTACTGCATCGTAAATATTTCACAACTATTACGTTTAAAAAATGTTATACAGCAAATTGGTCTACATAATTATTTGAAATAAAAGACGTTTCACTTACTACTTACTAAAAGATATAAATAGTGAAGATATTGAAGGCAAGTTTTATGAATTATAGTTCCAGAAAATAAAATAGCCTGATATATATCTTTTGAAAATTTTTAAGGAAGAAAGATAATAAAGTTTATGTTGAGTGGTTAGGATTTCATAATATACTCCTGCGAGACAAAATGTCGGCACCTCGGCGCCTCCAAAAACAGTCAATGTGGTTAGTAGCACGTAAAAACATTATTATTATTATTATTATTATTATTATTATTATTATTATTATTATTATTATTGACATCAATAGTACCCTCATTCAGTTTTCGAGCGACTGTACATTGCTTTCAAAAATCGAGATCTTTTGGCGACGGATAATCCGCAGAACGATTAATCAAGGGACGGATACTCGAGGTTTAACTGTCATTTGGTATTGTTTCTACAGTTATTGCATAATTCTAGAACTTTCGGATGTTCTTGCTCTATTTGTGGTGGTTCTCTAATTTTCTCTCCTATTGAAATAACAAGAACAGATTTTTCATATTATAGTAATTTTTAACTTTATACTGACTTCCCAAACTTCTTAATTCTCCAATTTTTATCGCTTAATTTTCTTCTGTTTGTTTAGATTTTGTAATATTAGATTAATTAATTTATCCTTTCTCAACTTAGAACAACCTTTGTGTTTATTTTCTTTACTTATGTTCTGTAAATCTGAGACTGTCTTTCCGTTCAGTTCAGCTTCCATTTATACACACAAAATTTTAACAATATAAAATAGAAATTTTCTTGAAAATCCTCTGATAGTGTTTGATAATCGGAAATTTTTCCAGTTCACTTTATCTTGAAATCCTGTTATAAAATTTTCTGATAATTTTTGATATTCAGAAATTATTCTCCAATCAACTTCACCTTTAAATTCTTCTATAAAATCTTCTGATAATTTTTTATGTTCAGAAAATTTTCTCCAATCAACCATATATTGAAATTCTCTTATAAAACATTCCGATGATATTTGATATTCGGAAATTATTCTCCAATGAACTGTATATCGATATTCGCTTACAAAATCTTCTGATAATTTTTGATATTCATAAATTAATTTCCAATTCACTTTATATTTAAGTTCTTTTACACAATCTTCTGATAATTTTTGATATTGAGAAATTATTCTCCAATCAACTTTATCTTCCTTATAAAATCTTCCGATAATTCATACGTTTTTTGATATCGTTTCCCAAGCAATAATATTTATCAAATATCTATATTTCATATCATCCCTTTATATATAAAAATTGCTAAATACTATTTCGAACTGTGATAAGCGAAATAATTACTATTAAAATAGACCATTAATCTACTTTTTAAATTCAAGTCCTGTATAGTAATGATCTCCGCCAAGATATAAATGTATAGTATGTTCTTTTGAACCAATAGTAATCTCCCAAACATCATAATTATCAAGATCTCCTATAACATCCCTAACACTATTTGATATTTCTTTTAAAATAAAATATTACGAATTATTTCTTAATCAACCTCTGAATTGAGACAGTGTGTGAGTGAAAGCTATAATTTGTCACACCTACACAGGTTGGTGATTTGATGATAGAAAAATAAAATCTGGTAAAGGATTCAAGGTTATAGCATTTGGTTGGTGTAAAAACAAAAAAATATGTGTATGCATATATAGGTTAGGATGAATTATTCAAGCAACTTGAATAATAAGTGGAACATCACACTGTTTTATTTACCTGTTAGTTCAAAATACATGATTAAATTCTTTTTTGCATCCCTCAGTCCTTAATCATTGGATTAGGGCTGTCAAAATCGTCAACTTCGTCTTGTCCTCTGTAGCAATAATGTCTGACACATCGGCTGCACACCGTTATTTCCAGTTTCGTTCTTAAATAGAAGGGAAGTTTCTCCCATGCTTCATCTAAATCTTTAGCAGCATATGTTGAGAGAAACCCAGATGGTAAATAGTGAATTAGATGTTGTGGCATTCGAAGTAAACTGCCATGTGTATAGTATGATGTAATAGCCTCACTTACTAGTGAGAAATATATTGTACGTAAAGGATCAGGTTTAATATTTGGTGTACAAAGTTCAAATTTACACTGGATGTTACTGTTACGGTTTCTCTTCTCACCAAACTCATTCTTTACTTGTTGCTCCATGAATGATGACACGCACACACTGTTGCCAACAAAGACAATACCTTAATATTTATTCACACACTTTTTAAATAATGTGCTACAGTTAACATTACGTCACACTGACATGGCATATAGTCCAGTTAGCTTTAAGGTACATTTCCCTTAGCAGTTGCCTAGTGTGAAAATAGCGAACTAGAGAGAATTATTTTATGATTGCAACGACGAGGGTCGAACTTGCACTCTTCTAGCTAGCTAACTAAAGATGCGAGCGAATTCACTTGTTTTATATAGAAATTTAATGCTAGGTGTAATATAATCTCACATTATATTACCAGACGCGACTTTATTGTGTGTAAAATTATTATTTTGTAGACATATGTTTGAAGCAGAACGTTGCTTTGTAGTGTATATCTATCCCGGGTGTTTCCTGCAAGCAGCTTTCGCATAAACCGGTTAACGCCTTATTTCTTTCGCGGTCATTGCTGGTCATGGCCGTGCTTGGACCACGGTTTCGTCCCCTCAGGCTACAAACAAGGATGCGTAAACTGAAGTCCGGCACGCCACGCAGCTTACTAGCAGATGTTGTATCCAGGCAGGTTTTTTGAAACTAGTTTTTTTTCAAATTACATGTTTCCGTTAGAACGGGTATATAGTGTACCCCGATGAGATAGGCCCTAGTTTCATGATTTGATTTTTGATAAGATGAATGCAAATATATAGGAATATTAAATGGAATACAGAGTCAGTTTTTGTGTGGACGGAAGCATTTCAACATAAGCTAGACATATCGCGACTGTCCGTCGCCACAGTTAAGCTTGTCATTATGGGGAGAATGTTTCTTGGTCAGAAGCTAAGAGGATTAAATCTAGAGCTCACAACAACAGAAGTAATGACTACAAGGAAGTGAAAGAGTATGTATTTCGGAACAAGGGCAAGCAGGTGCAGCACCAATACCGAGAATATGACGTACCAGTTTTCCACTGCCTCGAGGCATTTTGTGTTGTCAAGTTGCAAGGAAGAGATTTTAAACTAACCGATGCGGTGTTGACCAATGGAAAAATTTATCATAGGCCCGCAGATAAACCAACATAAGAAAAACTCAAAGTGAACTCCAGTTAGCTTCTCCTATAACAATAATTAAATTATTCCAACCACATAATTGAATAGAGGGGATTTTTGGGATATCATTCCCATGTTGATTAATTGTAATCGTAATAAATTAAAGTAATGAATTCGTGGAAATGACCCACGCTATCTCGCCATTGGTCGAGATGAGCACGCCATCAGGGACGCCGAGTTAGAGCGCGAAAGGTGGAGGACAGGAATTAAGTGATATTTCCATGATCACCGAATGATATGAGTTCAGAATACGACACATGAATGTGTATCGCCAGTTTATTACGTAGGATAAAACAAGGGATCAAAATCCACCTGCATATGCCAATTTAGGATAACCAACCCCCCTCCCTAGGAGATGACCGCGGATGACCCCGGCGGGAAACCATATCGTCCATAAATAACCAGTAGTGGGACCTCACATCAACCAGTTCTTACCAGTCACCAGTTGTTATCGGTCACCAGTCGTGTCAGTCGTATGAAGTAGTTGAGACTCTGACACGTTGACTCTGTAAGTCAGTACCTCGGGACGCATTCGAAGTCAGTTAGAGCTGAAAGTGCGTGAGTTGTTATGAGAATGAAGACGAACAGTGAGATTATCCATAGTACCGAGTGTAAATAATCAGTACAACTGTACGTTGAATTTAATAAATGTCATGTGATTAAATAATATATAACTAACGGAACGCCGATAGTACCTTTGGAAGGCAGTGTGCGGAGCCTGAAGTAAATAGCTCAAGATAGACGGTGAATAACTATCCGAGCAGGGAACTATAGGAGCTAGGCGATTATCAAGACAGCTTAGAAATAAACCAGGAAGTGCCGGTTGAAGACGCGATGCGCGCCGGTTCAAATAAAACGACACTTCGTCGTAATGTGACACGACGAGTGTTTCGGGCTTATATGAAGAATATATTGTGCGAGTGTCAGGGGTCTAGACGCACCTATAAGTGTTTTTTAATTTAGTATTCTTGTATAAAATAGTGGAAATTATTTAATAAGGTGTTAATCATGGGTAATCGCACAGAAGTGTTTTGCTGTGTTAATTGTATATTGTGCGACATGATGGACGAGTAAATCACCATGGGGCCGTGAGGCCTATCTTCCGCTACAAGACAATGGAATTCTACATATGAATGAGTACACAAATTTAATATTTGGGGATGTTATCGCGACTAAACGGGGTCTAGTGTAAATTAATTATGGTTACTTAACATGGTCCGCCTCCTGAGTCCATGATTTTATTTTTTGTTAGACGGACGAACTAATTTATATTAACGAAATAATGGGTTAGATTAATTAATTCGAGTATTTGTTTGTTGTATATAATGTAAATATGGAATATATTTCTTTCAATTAATGCATGCTGTTTGTAATAATTTGACTTAAGTTCATTTCAAGTGTTAAATTCCTTTTTGTGCTAACCCATTTATTTGATTTCAATCACTGCGGTGATTATTTGTATTTTAGTTAGGTATATTTTCTACCAGACAGCCAGATTATGAAAGTGCCAGAGTATGTAAATTTTGTATTGCGTACGGAAGGTCATAATAATAATAATAATAATAATAATAATAATAATAATAATAATAATAATAATAATAATAATAATAATAATAATAATAATAATAATAATAATAATGTTCCATCTGCTGTGGGCGTTCATAAGTTCTATATAATAATAATAATGCTCGGTGTGTTTGCGAGAAAGAAATAATAATCATGTTTGTGAGTTGGCAAAGGAAAGTAAATTAATAATAATAATAAGATTTTGTGCGTTTGCAAGTAAAAGTATAATAATAATAATAATAATAATAATGACAGTGCTTCGTGAGTTAGCCAGTGCAAATAATAATCAATGTGGAGATGACATGTAGCGTTAAAGACTTTAATTCGCATAGTCGGTGTGATTTTACGTAAATTGAAGATTTCACGTTTGGACTTTATTTTAATCATTAAAATTTGTTTAAAAGCGATAGAGGCACGTGAATTAGAATGGTCACGATATGTTAAAAGCCCAGAGTGGTTTGAGCCCATATTTAGAGTTGCAAGTCATGAGGGACGAATATCCGGCATGAAATAAATTGAGCCGTATTGTTTGTAATGATGAAATAGATGAATCTCAAGGCCTAAGATGATATAAAATGCATATTCCGGTGTTATTAGTGGCAGAATTCACGCACCGAGGATTAATTTATGAATTAAGTGTTTGAAGAGTTCCGATAAAAGGAAATGGACTTCAAATTGGAAGGAATAGTTGAGCAATCGCCGGCATTGGAGGTATTTGCCCAGCCGCGATGTGCCATAGGTTGTGAGATGTGTCTTGGGAGGACGTGTGTCCCCATATAAAATTAACGGCAGTACGAAACTGAAGGTACGGTCCCGAATACCGTGTTGTCCCGACCGATATAAAGCAGATCTTAGTGGTTCATAACGGGATTTAACATATGTGACTAAATCTAAAGAGTGGAAATTAAAATATCATCTTTCCGTTTTAATAATAATAATAATAATCATACTCCAAGTGAATCCTGTCTTAAATCAATTGCTTAGTGCCAAAGTAGACTGAAATTGTAAAGGTTTATGCATTTAACCATAAATATCGCTAACGGTAGTGTAAACGTGAAATAATAATAATAATAATAATAATAATAATAATAATAATAATAATAATAATAATAATAATAATAATAATAATGAAAAGTTGAAGAGCAGAAGAAGAACTTGCAATTGTATTTTGAGAATAATAATTATGATGAAAGGAAATTAGGATATTTAATGGGCGATGATTCATTGTTACGAATAAAATAATAAGAATAAGAATAAGAATAAGAATAAGAATAAGAATGATAATATTTATTAGGAAGCTGATCATTAAATTGTGCGGATAAATTACGAGGAAGAACGACCCTTCGTTTGAAACGTCGGCAAGGGTTGGCATATAATCATCCCGGATGACAAATGATAATAATCAAATATAGGATTATAATTGAAATTAATGATAATAATAAATTAATTGATGGCAATCAAAGAATATAATAATGATCAGATAAAGAATGATAATTATATTATTTAATAATCATAGGAGGATATGATAGGGACAGTCGTCATGTGTCGAACTGGTCTGAACCAGATGTTGGGTTTTCACGGGGAGATTGTTAGCGGTAGATACGTAATTAACCCAAGGACGGCACATGTCTTCATTGTCAGAGCGTAGTAATGAACCTTTCCGTACGTCTTGTCGTATTGATAAGTGTAAATATTGAAATAGGCTTTGAGTTAATGAACTCTACCTGGCGTGTTTGTGAATCTAGAAATAATAGGCTAGAGTTTGTCCGTACTATAAAGTCCCGTTTTATCGAGGCGATAACATTTCCACGGTGGGTGTCCGGCTCACCAGAATGTACATACCGGAAGAGTCTCATGTCCAAACGGAACGAGGAGATGACAGTAAAGGTTACTGTCATGCCTTCGTCTCCGAAAGAAGATCTCCAGCGGTGAAACGTCCACTCATACGGATGTGAATTCGATCCCCAGTAACCAATTGGGGCGAATTCACCAGATGTTTTACACTACCAGAGTAGTGAGGTAAATCCAAGTAGTATGTCATTTATTTTTCAGGATGGAAGTGTCCCAATGTAATAATTGTCGTCATGTGTAGTTTGCAAAATAAGTGAATAAATTGCTCCTCATTGCAATTTCAATAGGAAACATTTTTAATTTTAAGAAATTCGTTTATTGTAGGATCGCGAAAGATTTTAATTTTACATTATCCTTTTCTTTAATATAGTAGATGAACAAGAAGTAGAAGAGCCTCTAAGAGAAGAAGAATTAAATTTAATGGAATTTAAGTTGTCACTTCCCAGTCCTATTGTGGAGTCAAAAATTTGTATCAATGAATGAGTCGTCCCCCGTAACCTTAATTAGCATGCCCCGTTCATCCCTGTGCTCATTTGATGCGCCGATATATAATTTGATATTCTTTATTAAAAAAATGTTTGTTATCGTTTTCGAACTGATCACCCCTGAGATAAATGCTAGTCTGGGACTCAGGAAGTGAGCGGGTGCAATATATACTGCGAATCGCTTGCTGTAGGTACGTTAAAAATTTCGAAATGTCTGCAGTACAACGTAGCCTTTTTGAAAAAATAGTAGCGCTGCGGGATGTAATTAGACTAAAAGAAGAATGTGAATCAAATAATATTGTGGAAGTAGAGGGTGCATTTCAACGCGCTATTGTGAATAGAATGAGGGAGTTCACTGTCGAAGAGTTTCAGCTCTTTATTAGTGTGTACTCCAACATTATATCACGGCGCCATAGCCCTTATTTCCACCTATTTTTAATTCACAAATTTAATTACTTTCTCTGCTGCGCGTTATTAGCTGAACTAAGAGCGATGATAGACGAAAGTAACGAAGATGATATTGGTGAGTTTCAACTTTTTTAATTTTAAGAAATTCGTTTATTGTTTATTTTAATTTTACATTATCCTTTTCTTTAATATAGTAGAAGAACAAGAAGTTGAAGAGCCTCTAAGAGAAGAAGAATTAAATTTATTAGAACCGATATAGGTGAGTGTAAAAAAATATTTTTTTCTTGCTTTCTTTTTTTTTTTGCTCTTAGGAAGATAAACTAATTAAAGAGAATGTTTTTACGTCACACTAACACAGATACGTAAAGGAGTAGGAAGAAAAGAAGAATCGTAGCTATATGTATATATTTAGGAAAGAAAGAAGGGAGTCGATTTTTAGGAAGAAAAAAAGAGGTTATCTTTAGTTAAATTTTGTTTAATATAATTTATTAAGATACATGTTACATAAATGTTTCAAATTAATTTTGCATAGTTGTGGTGAAAAATATCTTCTTGCTTGTGGTAATGTCCAACGTTGTCATCATCAAAACAAACACCACCGTTTCTTGAGCAAGGGAAGTCTGCAACAATAGAGAGAGGACACTATAAGATGGTAAATCTATCAGACATTAGAGTAAAAATTAAAAATATATTATACTAGCGTACTTACTATTGATTTTTAGAATACATATTCCTTCGAAATCCATGAATTATGCGTGGCGTCGAATCCTAGCCATGATACGAAAACCTTGTCGTTCTTTCTTCTTAAAATTTTATCAATGAGGCATATTTTAGGATGTTTTGTCTTCTGCAGTTCTTGTTCATAGAACGCTCCACATATTGGTTTATTTTGATAGTCGTGAATCAAGTAAGTTCTCGGTAATGTTTCTTTTACTTTTCTTACAGTAAATAATTCATTAGTCCAATTAGGAGTATAGCCCTTTGTAAAATATCGCTTAATTTTACTTATTCGTACTGTGTCACCTACTTTAAATTTTGGTGGATAAGGAGACTTCTTTTTCTTCATTTCCCGTAATTTGTACACAGTAGCAAGTTGTTGTAGATTATTTGTGACGTCTATAGGTTTCATACCAATCGTACGATGTTTTCGATTATTATATTCATCTAATAGTTTTGGTAGCATGCGAAGCCAGTGGTATGATCCACACACCGAGAATTTCCTCCACATCCACTGCTTCAGTGTTCGATTGAAGCGTTCAACTACGCTTGCCTTCAAGCTGCTCCCTGTCGAATAGTGTTTAATTTTTGTTATTGTAACCCACTGTTGAAAAATCTTATTATAAAATTCTTTTCCCCTGTCAGTTTGAAGATGTTTTGGATAGCGTTTACATTTTGAATAGATGCTTTCCATATTCTCCACTACTTCGTTTCCTGTTTTTGTTTTAAGTGGAACTGCCCAGGCATACTTTGAATAAACATCAATAACAGTTAACATGTATTTATATCCACTATTAACTTTCAAAAACAGAGACATATCAACAAGATCCGCTTGATGTAAATCATCTCTTCCGAGGCGAATAACGCTCCGTCTTTCAAAATTCTTTCGCACTGGAGCGTGGAGTTCTTTCTCTATTTCTTCTCTGATTTTGTTCATAAAGTATAGGTAAAAGAATTCGTTCTGTGTCGTCTATTCGTTTCTTGAATCGCAGTCGATCTATAGCCAGTTGTTGCCAGTTACTTCTTCTGTCTTCACATCCAATTTCATAGATTACTGAAATATCCTTTGAGAATCTAACCGCTTTAAATATATTTGCGAACGGAAGTTCGTCCCACCGCGCAGTGTTCATTTATTCGATGTACCTCGACTTTCGAAGTTCTTCTTCGATTGACAAGATTTCGTTTTCGTGTGACGAATGACCAGCACTTCTAGATGCTATTAACTTTTTCAGTCTCTCCACTAGATTGTTTGGATCATTCCAATGAAATAATTCGATCTTCAATCTTTGTTCATTTTTCCACTTAGCTACTTTTGATCCTCTTCCTGTACGTTTGTATTTGTGTACACTTACAAATTTTGGTGTGATCCTTCCTTTTTTCACTTTTGCATCTTCTACTAATGGCTTGATCATTTTTTGAAATTTGAGCAATTTTGTGCCTCTCATTGGCTTGCCTGCGTCATACTGTTTCCTGTACACGTTAGTGTAATTTAATATATGACTGTAAGCTGACAGATCCTTATCATCATACAACTGTGCGTCCGGATCTTTCTGAAATATTAATTCAAGGAGACCTTCAGTTAAAGGATAGTTAAAATTGTCAATTAAAAGATTGTTATCGCGAAACAGTACTTTTTTACTCCCTAAATAGCGTTCTCCATGAACTACTCAAACCCCGAATATTCTATCAACTTTGTGTCTCAATTGTGGGTTAAGATAATTTTGCAGGAGAGTTGTAACCTTTCTGTCCAGAGCTTCTTCTTCTTCTTCTTCTTCTTCTTCTTCTTCTTCTTCTTCTTCTTCTTCTTCATCACTTATATAACTATTTAATTTTCGATTTTTCTTTGCATTTAATCCATTCGAGTTAACTGTAAGCTGCTGTAGTTTATTTAATGGTACAGTTATTGGTTTAAATGTTTCTTCTAACTTAAGTTGGTTTAAAGCCATATCTGCTTTAGGAGTGTTATATTTTTTTACATATTTTCTTAATTTTACTAGTTTATCCTTTACACGACTTTTTTCCACTATGTTCGCCTGCATTTTTAAAACTGAAGTGTAACGTCTATTGTTTTACTCATATATAGTATATTCAAAGAGTATATGGAGCGGAAGATCGTGAGTATTCCATTGTTCTGGATTTTTTTGGCGGAATTGAATTTCATCACTTTCCTTTACAGCAATTGGTGTACTTACTTCTAACTCGATTGGATTGTTCACGTGATTAATCATAGCATATACCAGAGAACCACGTGAAACTGTTAACGGTGTAAATGTACCCGTGTAGGGAAGCTTATACATAAGTCGACAATTTTTTAGCATATATATTGGTGAATGATTTGACGGTAGACTGTTAATTTGAAAAAGAGCTTTTCTTGGTTTATTGTGCAGTTCCTTTTTCATCACTTCAAACTCTTCTTTTGCAGTAGCAAACGTTTCTAAATACTGTTTGTTAACAGCATCTTGCTCGTGGGTAGGTGAATCAACATTTGTAATTCGTTTGTTCTTCATACTTAATTCTCCGTTTGATTCTACTGGTAGATAATTTTTCTGAAGTTTAGATATGACAAGTTTTAACTCGTCAACTTCTCTCCGCGCAGCTGCATACTGTTCTACAAAGATTTTATTTGCAACATCTTTCTCATTTAACGGATTATGTACGTTAGTAATTCGCTTATTTTCCATACTCAACGTACCACCCACATCAACGTTTAGTTTCTGTTGATTGCTTATTTCATTCTTCAGTTTTTCGAGTTCTTCACGCGCTGCTGAATGTTTTTCTAGGTATGCTTTATTAATCGCATCCGTCGAATGAATAGGTTTGCCGATGTTTGTTACTCGTTTATTTTGCATATCTATCGATCCATCGTCATTCAGTTGTAGTCTACTTTTTGTATGCTTTTCTACAAATAAAAGCGAAATTGCATCTTGTTCCTCTTCAGGATCTGCCACACCCGATATTCTCTTGTTGTTCATGTTGAGGTTATTGTCAGTTAAAGGAAGGTGATCATCCACAATATCACGTAAAAGAGAATCAACATATTCTATGCGTGCAGAAACGTCGTTGACTCGTTTCTCCAAATTTCTCTGCACATGGTTAGTGTGCGTACGCATTGTGTCAAGCGAAACTGCTTCGTTTTCATTCATCGCTGGAGCTATTCCTTTCAGCCTTTTGTTCTTAAAATCAACTGCATCCTCTTCTAGTTCACATATGTCACGTATTTCATTTTTAAGATTTAAAATGTCACGTTGTATTTCTTCTTTATTAATACTGTCCTTAACGGTTTTTAACACATAATTTTTATTACAAGCATTCTCCATGTTTATAGGATTGCCGACGTTCTTTAAACGTTTACCATGAATACTTAATTTTCCGTCAGATGCTGATGTTACGTAATTTGTATTAACCATCATTTTTTATCTACAAATGATTTAGTAGCAATATCATGTCGTGATGAAGGTCGCGTTACATACACGTTACTGGTTCTGTTGTTTGATAACATCATGATGTTCTTTCTCTACTCAACAATTCGAGAATGAGTTCGTTAATGTATACACTGTCGTATTTATATCACATAAAATATATCGAATCCATTTCGATATCGACCTTTGCTTATTTCGCTATCCTTATCGATAACGAGAAAGCTGAATTTCGACTGCGACCAACAACGATAACATAAATCAGTGAACTGCTTGTAACTCATATCGGTGTTCACGTGATCATCGTAGACATGACGAAGATTTCTTGCATCTTGTTTAAACAGAATAATGAAATTAGCGTTGTCTCTAATAAGTTGTTTGGGAATGCAGGAATAGGTCTGACATAAGTAAAAACATCCACGATATGGTGTCGACCACTACTAAAGTAGTCTTTCATGTGCTGCTGTATGTCGCTTGCTACATCGTCAAAAATAAAAACGGAATTTCTTTGAGCTTTTTCTGGCGGTATTACTTGCTCACGATCAGAGTAAAACTCACATTTTATTTCTTTAATAGATTTTAAAACCTTCTCTAGCTCAATATATTTCTTCTGCGACAATGATTTTGAGTAAACATACACATTCTCAAATCGTAACCCGTTCGATTGCTATAACAAATTAATCATTACATTAGTCTTCCCTGCATTCGATGGACCGCATATGATACCGCGTATTGTGTCCGGCAACAGTTTACTATGTTTATTTTTCTTTCTTACTGAACGTTTTGTGTCGTTCAAATTTGCAACAGGTAAAGATAACGATTGTTTTATTGCCTTTACCATCACTTTCTTTTGATGACAATAATTTTCAACGATCGAGTGCACAAGAGCAACACGTACAGTGGATTTCTTTTTCTCAAAGTTATTGTTGATTATTAAATAAACATGAACTTTTTTTACGTTCTGTTTTACTTATCTAGTTCCAAAATGGTTCGTGCCTCACACTACACGTAGTATTAAGAAGTGCTGGAAGAGCTGTCCTGTTATAGTGATCTAATAATATGTTGCCAACTTCACAACCCCTCATATACCGACAAGAAGGTGACCATTTTCTGTGTTCTGTTAACGGATCATCATCTTTTTCCCACGAAAATAATTCGATTCCGCAAAACATACATTTAACTGCGTCTAGGTATCCCGTGTAGTAAAATCCAGCTTTAGCTAAACTTACGGGGTCTGTCCACGGTACACGCCATCTAGCGAAAGTCCTTAACCGATATACCTCAGATTTTAAAGTTAACGGACGAGGAATGTACGCCATGTCGTTGTAAAATGAGAAGAGCAGAAAAATATCTCTCTTATTTATATAAATATCTTCCTACCTTCAACAAAAGAATAAAAATAAACTTACATACATTTTAGTACTCAACAGTTGCACATCGTGTAAAAATGTACATCGTATATAATAACACACTTGCTAGCAGGGGCTCTTATTTGAGTATGCTGCGTCGAAGACTCAACGTTGTAGCAGCTCCATGTAAACGAGTAGGGAAAGGAGGAATAATAGGCAAAGTTCTTAATAAAGCTATAAATAATTTACCAGTAGAATTGCACATACCAGGTTATGAATTTTATGGACCTGGGACAAAGTTAGAAAAACGACTTAAGCGTGGTGATCAAGAAATAAATCTATTAGATAAGGCATGTAAAGAACACGATATCGCTTATGCTACATACAAAGACCAGAACAGAAGGAAAGAAACAGATGAAATCTTATCCTCTAAGGCTTGGTCTCGTGTAAACTCTCAGGACGCAACATTAGGAGAAAGAGCAGCTGCACTAGCAGTTACGGGTATTATGAAAGCGAAATCTAGAGTAGGTGGGGGTAGACGAAGAAGAAAATCAAATCAACGAAGAGAACGTGTAAAACCAAAAAAAGACAGCATGCTGTAAAAGAAAGAAAGGTGGTTTTCTTCCACTCCTTCCGATATTTGCAGCCTTGTCGGGCTTGGGCGGTCTAGCAAGTGGAGCTGCGGGCATAGCATCGGCTGTAAAACAGGCGAAAGCCACACAGGAAGAATTAAAAGAAATGAAACGCCACAATCGAATGCTAGAAGCGATGCGTGGGAAAGGGCTTTCTACTCGAAACAAAGGAAAGGAAATTTACTTAAATCCTCCAGCATACAAACGATAATGGAAAGCCTGCCGAATAGAGCATTATCTAACATAGATCTATATCGTTACGCATTTCATTTAAAAATTCCCTACTTTAGAGGTGTGTTTATGCGAGATACGTTACAGATAATTTCTCGTAAAAATGAGAGTTGTATTTTGAATTTAGATCCGATAAGTAAATCTGGTTCGCACTGGGTTGTGTTCAGTAAACGAGGTGCGTATGTGTACTACTTCGATAGTTTTGGTAATTTACGTCCCCCTAAAGAGGTATTAGAATATTTAAAAACTGTTACATTCGGTATAATTTGCATTCTTATCAAACTTTTAATTCATCAATTTGTGGTCATCTGTGTTTACTATTTTTATACTGTATAAATACAGCACGACCTTAGTATTTGTGTTCAGTGTGCACGATGCCATATGAAAGACGGATTACACTCGAGGGTAGAGGCTCGAAGATTGATGTAGTATTAGAAACCCCGATTTATTTGAATAGAGCTTCCTTCTATGAAATAGGACTTGCCGCACTATTTACATCTAATACTATTCGAAATGTCACTAGTAAAAATAATAAGTTTGCTATATATTTGAATTGTAAAAAAATTATTTTGAGTGTGGCAGAAGGTATTTATGAATTCGAAGGTCTCGTGGCAAAAATAGAAAGTTTGCTAACTATTAAAAATGTAAAACTATTTCTGCGGGAGTACACTCCAAAACTTAGTTTTTTATCTCGACTATTAACAACAAACCTACTATGCATTCTCCGTTTGACATTGATTTCAATCTATCGAACAGTGTTGGTAGTAGCTTAGGTTATCTGTAAAATATATATGAGAAATATGCTAACCATGAATCGCAGCTGAATGAAATAGGTAACGTGAGCGTTAATAGCACAAATAACCAGATTGGTATTAAAATGAAGGGAGACAAAACAACTGTGCTCACATTACCGGAAAGTAGTTACACTTTTTTCGGAAATAGGAGCTCTAGTTCAAGAAGCAATAATTAACAACTTTCCTATTCTCGAAGAGGAGAATGACCCTCTAGATGGAGATAGTAAACTTATTACTATTACTGATAAAAAGACTTATCTTCGCTGTAAAATGTCTTCAAACCTAGACGTAGCTGATGTTTCCGACTCAATTGCTGATTTGTTCGGATTTTCACGACAAAAAAATGAAGCTAATCAATTACATATTTCAGGGGAGATTACTAAAATAATAACGTGAACTCGATTCGCGTATGTTGTAATCTCGTGTTAGGTTCCGGTTCCTACCTCAACGGTAAACAAACACATTCGTTATACAATTTTAAACCGCTTGTTCCAGCAGGCTATCCTATCGTAGTTCAACCGTCAACTATAAGCTTCTTACCGGTAAACACTAGTGTTATTCAACATATATCCGTCGTACTCAAAGATCAGTTCGAAAACCCAATTGACTTACAAAATGAGGATGTAACAGTAGAGTTAATTATTCGTCCAGTAAAAATACAGTAATCATATAAAACATAAAGCATACTCTTATGTACTATCATTCGAGTAAGGAACAGTTGAACAACAACATCATGGTGGTAATTTGCAACAACCAGTCAAAAACCGAGGATTAAAAGAGGAAGCAGCCAGAGTAGTAAAATATAGAGTAAAGCTAAAACAAAATCTCATCGTGTACGCGACAAGAACAAATTAACCGCAAAAAATAAAGACTTTTTACAATCGCTAGGCTACCGACTACTATAAGTTCTATTTCTCCTACGGAAACTACTTTACTCTCTTTTCGTGTGTAATCAAGGTAACATTTCTCTCTTTTCGTGTGTAATCACTTTACAATGCTATCGACTGCCACAGGATAAAGCATATAAATTCTAATTCTCTACCAAAAGCTACTTTAGTCTCTTTTAGTGTACAATCACGCTAACATCAAGGAGAAATATGTTCAACGTAACGGACAAAGTTATATTTGACAACAGAGTTGCTAGGCGGGAAGTAAGGAGCTATCATCCATATGCAGGCACGAAATATGAAAACAACGACGAAATTCGAGTTCTGTATACAACCAAGAACATATCTTTTTACCCTCTGAAGCTGATGTTCACATCGAAGGTGAAATAGTTAGATCAAGCGCAGATAATACACCTTCACCAACAGCCGCTCCCGATCAAAACTTTGCAGCAAATCCCTTCGATGAAATTCGTGTTGAAATGAATGGGAACGAGATTGAAAGAACTCGACGTGTAGGTACGACTAGTGCTATAAAAACTTTCGCCTCTTATTCTAAAAATGAAATGCTAGCGCTGCAAAATGCTGGCTATTTTCCATCAATTTCTACACCACCAAACGAAGCTAATATTGCCCACGCAACTACAAAGCTGTTCCATGCAATTATCCCACTGCATGTTCTTTGCGGATTATTTGAAGACTACAGGAAACCATTCATAAACTGTAAACTTGAATTCATCTTTATTCGTTCTAGAGATGACAAATGTGCACTGTTTTCAGCCAACGCGGATGATACAGCTAAGGTCAAAGTACGAAAAATGTATATAAAGCTACCAACTCTAATACTGTCCGACGAGGAAGAAGTAAAAACCATAAAGTTAATCCAAAAAATCCTTCTATTCCTGTAGCATTTCGATCGTGGAGTTATCACGAGTTACCTACTATTCCAAATTCAACGAAAATTAACCCTCTCATGCATGGTGTCCTCATATGAGGACATCCCAATTTTTAGGCATTAATTAGTCCCTGGAGTTTCCAAAGACGGAGGTAAAGTTATTAAGATATTATTTTAGGTTGGTAAGAGTGGAAAACATCAGTTTTAAGAAGAACCAGTTGGTGGCAGCATTTAATTGGCATTATTGAAAACATGACATTCATGGTTTGCCATTTTTTGAGAAGTCATCATAGTTTCCATTTGTTTTGAGCTGTTCCTACCTTGAAAATGCCCAAGGTATGTGTGTAGTTCTTCATTTTGTATATTCTACTATCATTACCTATATAATTTAGCTTATTCTAGTTTATAGTCTTTACACAATATTGGTATAATATGGGCGTCCACATATGAGGACATCATGCAACAAACTACCATGTGTTATTTTTGAGGTTAGCTTGTATTCTCAACTGCTTCAGCCAATATTTATTTTCCAGGATTCTCCAAATGGTTGTAATGTTGTCAGATGAGCGAGTGATGTTTGTAGGACAAGATTATAGTAGTTTACAACATTCCCACCAGATAGCAGCATTTAACTGATTGCATGAAATAATCAGTGTTCGTGTTTCTCCAGTGTCAAACAACATACTAGATTTACTTTGAGCTGTTTCACCGTCTCAAGCTGTCTCAAGAAGATCTTTAACTTACAATTTTCAAGAATGTATTATAATTGTAAAAATAAACCCCATGGCACCACAGCCCTTGAAGGGACTTGGCCCACCAAGCGACCGCCACTCATCCCGAAGGCCTGCAGATTACGAGGTGTTGTGTGGTCAGCACAACGAATCCTCTCGGCCGGCACTCCTGGCTTTCTAGACCAGGGCCGCTATCTCACCGTCAGTTAGCTCCTCAATTCTAATCACGTAGGCTGAGTGGACCGCGAACCAGCCCTCAGGTCCAGGTAAAAGTCCCTGACCTGGCCAGGAATCTAACCCAGGGCCTCCGGGTAAGAGTCAGGCACGCTACCCCTACACCACGGGTCCGACATTAAAATTGCAACAGCAATTATTATGAGAAATTATTGTATAACCTCAGTGTAAGTTTTGTGCTGACATGCCTCTTATCTCAGTATTTCTCAGGATAGTTTCCATATGCTCAGTGGCACAGTTGTAATGCTTGGTTACTATGGAAAATGGACTGTAAGACCGCTATCGACCTGCTCGAGTTCAAGAGTCGAGTGGCAACAGGACTTATCTTCAGTGGTGAGGCAGGAGAAGCACCACGGAAGAGGGGATGGCCATGCACAAATGGCCCATCACCACCACTCAAGAAACAGGCTACACATACTGTGCCTGCTGAAAAAGGGATGGATGGAATAGTACACTATCCGCAGAAAACAAAGGCTAGAAATGCTAATAGGTGCCATGACAAAAACTATGCAATAAACCCAGTATATTTGTGGAAAATGTAATGTACCACTATGTCCAGAGTGCTTTCAGACTTTCCATACCATTGCCTGAAATATGAACATGTGAAGTACATCAGTTACATATAAATGCCCCAGTAGGACCAGCGTAATTTCGCTGTACTCATACAATTGCCTAAGATATAAAAAGTTCTTGTAAATACTAGTGCAATAAACCAAAGTAGTAAATGTATGACTTGTTGACATTGTTCCACTAAATGCATGATGTCCTCATATGAGGACATCAGATTCCCGCCAAGTATGGTAACTTCGTTTTGTATTTTTTGTTTGTATCATCTAATAGGGTCATTTTAACCAGGAAAATCACATTGCAGTATTTTTAAATTAATTTTTCTAAAATTCATGCATGAGAGGGTTAATTGGACTGTTATGACTACGTCACAAATAGAAAAACCGAGAGTTTTTATGCTTGCTTTCCAAACCGATCGTAAGAAAATTAATGCTTCTTCTTTTCTGTTCGATCACTGTAATATGCGATCCGTTGCCGTATTTTTAAATTCAAACTTTTATCCCTATGAAAAGGCTGTAGCTAATTTTAACAATGGCGACTGCAGTGAATTGTATGATATGTTCATCAAGTTTCGTAATGCGTACTATCAGCTTGATGATAATCGTTCCGAACCGAATATATCACGAAGTGAATTTCAATCGCATTGTCCCATTGTTGTTATTAATTGCATGGAACAGGTAGAATCGATAAAATCTTCCTCTGTAGATGTTCGCGTTGAAATTGAAACAAACGAACTTATTCCAGCCAACACTACTCTGCATTGCATTATTATTCATGGCCGCATAATAAATTATAAACCACTAACGAATGAAGTATTTTTCTTCCAATAATCTTGCGCGAGTTCTTCTTCCTTTTTTCTAATAGTGTATATAAACGAGAGAGTGAGGATTCTCTGCTTCACTTCTTCGATATCAAGCACACCATGAGTGCAAAACCCAGAGGAGTGATAGTTGACATTCAGAGGTTACCTACTGGAGGTCACGAGATAGCCTGTTGTAATATAGATTCGTCTACAAATGTTTTATCTACTGCTCTGTTAGGTATGAGTGTACCTAATTTAGATTTCACGCTTACGTCGGTTTTCAATCTTCTCAGTGAACAACAATACCAATATCTGGTTGTGTGCAACTGTGTTAATGAGTTACGTCTATTAGCACTGCGAGAGTATCCTCGTACGTGCATAATTGACTTGAACACTATAGAAGGTGTACCGGATTTAAGAACAATGCGTAACGAGTGTTTCCCTGTTGACTGTCCGCGCCATTTACCACACGTTGCAAGACATTCAGGCAGCTGTGCTATGTTCAACGTTCACGCAGTTCATAGTTGGTTAAAATCGTCAGATGGTATGATGAGAATAGTGTGTTCAGTGATGAACAAATTTAAGAAAGAAGGTGTGAGCAGATTCAATCAATTTGAGTGGGCTTTCTTCCCTGATAACATATTATCTATTTACGAACAACATCAGTTAAGTGCGCTCTGGCAGTATCTACCAGATCATCTGAAGGCGAACTTACACCATGCTTGTCAGGATTCAGGAGCGAACAACAACTACAACGTTCGAGCTTGATCTCTGCTACTAATTCAACAATTATTAAGGTAAAGGAAAAAATATAGATATAATACTATCCTTTTTTCTTGCTTGCTTTTCGGTTTTATTCTGCTAGCAACTAATTTATTTTTTTTCCTCTGCAGGTCTCTCCTCATGGTGCGCACAACAACAACGTCCGAGCTTGATATTAGTTATTATTTCAACAATTATTAAGGTAAAGTAAATAAATACTATCCTTTTGTTCTTGCTTTTTCGGTTTTATTCTGCTAGCAACTAATTTAGTTTTTTTCCTCTGCAGGTCTCTCCTCATGGTGCGCACAACAACAACGTCCGAGCTTGATATTAGTTACTATTTCAACAATTATTAAGGTAAAGAAAATAAATACTATCCTTTTTTCCTTGCTTGCTTTCTCGGCTTTATTCTGCTAGCAACTAATTTAATATTTTTTCCTCTACGGGTCTCTCCTCATGGTGCGCACAACAACAACGTCCGAGCTTGATATTAGTTACTATTTCAACAATTATTAAGGTAAAGAAAATAAATATTAGTTTCCTTTTTTGCTTGCGTTTTCTGTTTTATTCTGCTGTCAACAATTTTTTTCTTTCCTTTTTTCCCTGCAGGTCTCTTCTCGCAGTGGCAGTCGACGATTCAGTCTCTGCAGATCTCTCCTCTTGGTGGCAGTCAAAAATTCAATCAAAATTTTATATTTTAAAAAATCCTCTGTAGTTTCTCATTCAATAAATTTGATTGTAAAAAGAAATATGTTCTCTTTTTTTCATTCTCCTACTCCTACTTTAGTTAGAGTACAAGGAATAAAAGGAGAGGCAACGCAGGATAGTTGAAAGAAAAACTTTTTAACAACTTTTTGATCATCTAGTTTGTAATTTATTTTTTCGAAAAAGAAAAAAGATTAAATAAAAGTTTACAATGCACTTCAATATATATATGTAGGAAGTTAACTTACAGTATAAATAGTATACAGTGCACTAAATACACTACAATACATTGAATAAAAGAAACAGCAAGGGAAATTCTAAAAATAAAATAAAAATTAGTATACAGTACACTTTAAAAGAGAAAGTAGTAAAATACATTGAATAAAAGAAACAGCGAGTGAAATGTTTATCTAGTTTGAAATTCTATAAGATTACATTGTTTTAATTACAAAAGTTTCTAAAATAAAATAATTAAAGTAAACACAGAAGAAACAAGAGCTTCTCCTCCTATCTACAGAGTAAATTACATTATTTTTTACATACGAAGGGTAAAACTGATGAGGAAGTGGAGGAGGTGCTTACAAAAAAGCGAACCTACTATGCAAGATAGCTATACATTAGTTATACTTCTTTTCTCTGCAAGACTGTAATGTCCAAATGGTAATGTATTAATTTTTTTATTTGTGATGTATCTCTTGTCATCATTTGCTGAGAGTGCTAGTTTGTATTGACGAACCGTGAACACAGAATGAGAAGTAGAAGTAATGCACACTTGTAGTTTGGTCACTTGTTCACCGTCATACAGACAACGTCTATACTGATCAATTGTAAGGTGATCAACAACATTTTTAACACCCTTAGCTTTACATGTAGCTTTCTTTTTTGTACACAACTTAATAGCATACATCTTTGGTCGGAAACCTACAAATTCTTCAACAATACTTCCACCGTTTTCATCCTTCATTAAACCTATTTCACCTGAATTGTTTCTTTCAATTTGGAAAGGATTATTTTCATCATAATTTCCTGTGTCAAACAAAACTGAATTTTCCTTCATAAACTCGTAAATATCAAATGAAAAATTGTATATCAAACTGTCGGTGTCAGTGTATAGTAGTTGTGAGTTTGAATCTGTGTTTCTCAAAATAACGTTGTAGTGAAAATCGTTCATTTTCATTTTTGACAAATCTAAAATCGTAGCACCGAGGTAAACAGGTTGATTGTGAAGAATTTGAAGTTTCTTCATTTCGATAATCATACACTGATCGTCTACTATAATACGATGTTTGAAGTTTGCTCTTGAGATGAACGTACGTGCACCAGAACGACTCTCCCACAGTGTGACCCATCTGACGTCGCGCAGCTTCCTTACGTTCATTAATGAAGACCAAAAATTGCGTTATTCATTAATTTATAGAAACTTTTCTCGAACTCATTTTTTGCTAACTTTCGTTTCCCTATGTTCAAATCAATGTAGCATTTTAACCATGCGCTCTGATTAAACTGAATCGCTCTGTAAATGCGAGCTACTTTCATACCTAATTCTACACACTGTTTTAATAGCCTATAATGAAGAACATACTGTTCCTTGTTGTAAAGAGTGCTCATTAGTTTCGTAGATTTTTCAGGAAACAATGGATAATCGGCATGTTTATCATGAAGTTCTGGCGGGTAGATTAAATCAACTTCTACCATAAACCCAACATCTGCTTCATCTCCTACATTCATAATGTCTAAATTCTCAACGTTTTCGACCCATTGAAAGCCGCCCGTTGGAAGAAACTGTTGCATAGCGAATACATACAAATTGTTCACGTCAAAGTACATTATGTATGATTCCGGTTTGGACTCATTGTATGTTAACATGTACTTGTTATTTGCTACTGCATGCCACGTAACGCATTGCACATTACCACCGCGTATGGAGCGTTCGAAAAACTGCAGCATGTCAACATCTTGAAGTAATTCTAGCTGGACAGCTGTTATTTTCTTCATAGCACTCCATGCCATAGACGGTACCGTGTAGAAATGAGCGGCATCAATACCATATGTCTCTTTCCCACTCAATCTAAAGTTTTCAAATACATCGGCCAAGAGTAAAGTATCGATTTTCAAGTAAAGATCAGAATATTCACCCAACGATTTACAATTAAACTTATTCCAAATAAGGTGAGCAAACGCGTAGTTTTCTTCCGAAACAGTTTCACCCTTTAAAGAGCTAAAGAATGAACTCCTTGACGGTAAACTAGTGTCGTCTAACACCTCCATACTAGTAACATATTCGTATGGAAATATCCCTTTCCGAGAAGCGAGTTTAAACTGTAAATCATCGGTGAAATACCGTCTCGTTACAAGCTTTGACTCGTCACTAAGTTATAACGTATAAAGTTTGAAAATCCTTTGTATCGTTCCATGTTCACTGCTAATAGTTTAATGTTCGTTCTGAGATTTGTCACAACATCCCCTCCCTTCCTATGCAGTTCTCTAATTATGAAATGACCATCATAGGCTGTCAAATTATGGAATGCTACCGGCAAGATAGAAATTTTACGATACTGTAAGTTACACAATTGATGTGCTGATCCCCTGTAAACACCCGTTAAATGACAATGATCGCGAACTTTAATTTCATTATCTGCAATTTCCTTCTCACATATGTGACATAATGTAGACGAGAGAAATTAATTTTCTTGCTCAACAGTTAATGGTAACATCGGTTTCGTTTCAAAATAATAGGGCGCAAGCGTGTCCACCAAGTTATACATCTCATCTACGAACCATTTAACACAATCACTACCTCGATAGAGTTTGAAAGAGCACAAATCTCTGTCAAAACTACAGTGTAAATAATATGCTACGCTGTATGGCACATGTTCGTGAATTGGAGTTGAATGTGACGTGTTATCATTTGGAAAACAAGTAGACACAGGTTTCAGTATGCATTCTGTGTCAGCATACACAATAAAAGGCACTGTCTCTTTAACCTTATACTCTGCAAAGTACACTAGCCGTTCCCTATCCGAAGGCATTATACTTTTGCTCACCTGAAATTGTATACAGTTATTAGTATGCAAAGCTAATTTTTCCTTATTGTAAAAGTAAGACAAACACCGTCTGCAAATATTAATTCTATTATGGTTCTTCGTAAGAGATGAGTGCACAAGACGTGGAAGATTCTTAATCAAACAAAAGTGATACTTCTCACTGTCGCCAATCTGAAGCATTAGAAGATCTACGATCTTTTCACACGTTTTATGTGAAATGTACAAAGGTACAAGAGTAAACTCTTTTTTCATCATTCTGTCCTATGCACACCCACTTGTTCTCGTCATACTGCGCTCCGAATACATTCACGGAGATTTCGTTTTGTTCTTCAAATTTTCTCATGTATCTCATTTCCATCGGGATTGGTAAGTCTTTTAAATTTAAAATTGCATTATAATGTAGATAAGAAGAAATGCGATCTACAAGATGTTTAGCTGGAACTAAGCCAGCAACTACACTCCACGCAAAGCAAGCATCTCGTGTGTTCTGCAGATTAATAACTGCTTTCTTGTTTCTAACTGCTGTAGGCAACGTTAGACTAGTTGGCGACTTGCCCACGTGAAAACCTACATTTTTATTAATGTTTATCCGCAATTCGCGAATTCGTAGCAGAGACCATCCCGAATCACGAGCCTCGAACTCTGATAATTTTTTCAGAATCGGTTTCGTTACATGTTCGTTGTACCATTCTCTTAAATTAGTACCTTCAGTAATTTCAGCGTTCCTTGAATGAAAGTAATTGTTATCGATTTTATCGTGAAGAACATGTTGTGTGCAGAGAACGGTATTTAATTTTAATGCTTGTGTCTTAAGGGCTTCCTTCACGTATTTATTAAACCACACGTAAGATTTTTCTAGGAACTCTTCGGGGAGTAAGAAATCATTGTTAACATTTACCACCGCTAGTGTGTACACTCTGCGCCGAAAAGCTTCCCCGATTTGTTTACACTGGAAAGCAGACAAATCTTCTATCTGAAAAGTTAGTCCATTAACAGCGCGAACGTGAAAATAAATTTCTAACATCCGATTACGCATTTCCTCTAGCTCGTTTAGATTTTCAATCAGCT
Source organism: Anabrus simplex (assembly GCF_040414725.1). Lineage (NCBI taxonomy): Eukaryota > Metazoa > Arthropoda > Insecta > Orthoptera > Tettigoniidae > Anabrus > Anabrus simplex. The sequence goes on from NC_090266.1 coordinate 91,943,584, forward strand.
CGAACTGAGCTTCTTCTCGCTCCTCGCTAGGTTCGAACCGATATGAAATTAGTATTGATCCATTTACCTCCCTCATAAACTCGTGAATGCGTTCAAACGCTCTATCAAAATGAGCTTGCATTCTTCCCGCATCTTCATCTGTCTGTAAATTAATGTCTAGTTTTCTACGTTTGCTCGAAGGATACTCCATGACTAAAAAAAATTACGTTTTAGTGCTAAATTTTTCTGCGATCTCAAGACAAGTCCAGGAGTTGCTGTAGCAACGACTTATCAAGAATGTATTATCCGTCATTACACAGTATAACCATCGAGCTAGGTCACTCCCTGCTACATCAAGTGAACAGTGAACAGCTTCGCTTGGAAACTCGTCCTGAAGCTTCCCTAACAATGTATTGCGGTAATAGGAAATTTTATTCGATTCTTGTGAAGAAAAGGAAAATTCAATTTTATAAATTTCTTCGAATGTATTATACCCAAGAAATAGTAAAAAATGTTCATTACTTGAAAATTCACTCAAAAGAAATCGCACTACAGCAGCTGTCACTTCCTGCTGGCTTTCGTAAGCTTTACTCAGGTTCGTCACATATACTGTATAATTAAAAAGAGGAGCCCCTCTGTTCCATAGTTCAATACAATTAGCACTCACTTCTTGTTGTTGTTGTGCGCTCAGTTGTCCCGCTTCATCTTTAACAGGCTGTGAAGTAGCGACCACATCCTCCTCACGATGTACTTGCAGACGACGACTCTGTAAGCTTGGATATGCTTGATGTTCAGTTCCTGGTTTAATCTCAACTTTCTTCCACTTCATCATAGCAACACCACGAACCTGGAAAGAAGCAGCACATACTATTTTCAATTAACAAAACAATTATACAAATACGGCGAAAAAAGTTACATTAAGAACGAAAATACTCTCTGCATACTTACTAGTTAAAATAGATGTCGTAACTGTTGACATTCTACTGTAGGAAGCACACTTGATGGTAGCCCTCTCCATGCCTTTGTACATCATTTTCAAGTTGTTTTTTAAAGAATTTATTTCTTCCATTTCTTCTGCTGTAAGTTTTGAGAATTGCGCAGGCAGGAAAACACTCACAGTCTCCTCATCTTCCCCTTCTGTATCAACGATTATTTTCCTCCCAAATCTTGTTTCTTCCGCTCTCAACGCTTTAACCTTAAATGGATGGTTAAGTTGCAACTCACTTAACTTTCTATTATGAAATTGTGGTGCCTTTGCAATTTTGTTAATTTCATTAACAAATCCATTCTGTTGAAGCTGCTATATCTTTTTAAAATTAACAAACTAAATAAACTTACACTTACTGAAGAGGAAAGAAAAGTAGTAGTAGTAGAGAACTCTTCCAACTAGATGATAGTTTTCATGTCGTGCTCTGCTCCTTAAATACTCCCTGCCGCCACCTTCACTCCTCACCAGTGGGCTGGACTTGTCACTGGTTCACCTTCACTCAAAATTACAACCTACAATAAACATCCTGTTCGTGATGGAGATAACCTTCAACAAGTTAGAAAGCAGATCTTGCCTAGTAACAGCTGCACTGTAGCACTCCTTAGTGTTTCCCCCTCACCCACAGTAAGAGAGGAGTGAGGGATCATTTTTTACATAAATTAACATCCTGTTCAGCTTTCACCAGCAAGTGACCTATTAAAGCAAATCCTGTACCTTGCCCACAAGAGTAACCTTTCAAGAAAATTAATTACTTCTGACATAAAGACCTCTGAGTGTGTTGTCCTCATTCTACATGTGGTTGACCCCCTTAGCCAGTGAAAGCCACTCCAGCAAGTTACCTTTTAAAGCAAATCCAGTCACAGCACCTTGCCCCACACCTTTCAAGAATTAATTACCTCTTACATAAAAACCTCCGAGTATGTGTAGTTAACATTCCACACGCGCCTTAGCAAGTGAGAGGCCCCTTCAGGGAGAGAAGCGCACGGGCATGCGCAGTGACTGCGGCTGGTCCAGAACTCTTCTCTCGCAGCGCTGGTCCAGAACTCTTCGAAATAACCTACTATTGACGACTTGGAAATTTTCCGTGCTCTATTTTCCCATTGCGAGGGTATCTTGAAACGAGAGATTTCAGAGGCCATTCCTAGGAACTTAAAGATAACTGAATTCCACGCTCTTTTGCTTCCTGAATTTATCGCTTCATTGGCTCTCCAAAATCTTATCCCACAGCATTGCATTAGGGTGCAGCTGTTGCATGACAATTTATTAAGCTATATTCTGGATCTTAAATTCTACTGCAAGGTTTTTAGTGTCCAGTATTCGTGAGACAGTGGGTTCGAGCCCCACTGTCGGCAGCCCTGAAGATGGTTTCCGTGGTTTCCCATTTTCACCCCAGGCAAATGCTGAGACTGTACCTTAATTAAGGCCACGGCCGCTTCCTTCCTATTCCTACCCCTCTCCTGTCCCATCGTCGCCATAAAACCTATCTGTGCCGGTGTGACGTAAAGCAAGTTGTAAAAGAAAGAATTTATATGCCAGAAGAAGAAATGGTGGCCAGAATCCTAAAAGGTATATAATTTTCACACAGGCCTTAATTGCCGTTGACGAAATGTCCTACAAATTTCTTTGAATTAGAAATTGCTTGTTCGTTTGCGTAGAACCTTAAACATGGAGATGCTTCCAGACCAATTCATCATCCTCCTCCTGCCAATCATGTGTATTCTGTTCCTTCTCAGTTTCCTAAAAATAATCATAATACCAAAAAATGTTTCAATTGTGGTAGTAAGGATCACCTGAGGGATACCTGCCCACCTGTAAAGCGAAATTCAGGTATTCTTTGATATCTCTGTGGATCGAAGCAACACACAGAAAATAAATGCCCCTCTCCCTATCGCAATAATGGCCAATGACTAAAGACCAAAGTTAATGAACGTAAATTTCGAAGTGCTGAACCTTTTGATAATTGTGACACTGTTGTATGTCCACAAGGATGTGACAGGATCTCTGCGAATGTTATGACCAAGTGGACCTTCGTCCCTGTCGAGGTCAACAATGAACCTTTGGTTACATTAATTTATTCAGGCAGTGTTGCAAATGCCATTGATACTACTTGGTACTATCGAATGAAATCCCCCTGTAAACTACCTGATTTTCAGTGTATTGAATTCGAGTGTGTTACGGCTGTTGGAAAGAAAATGGAAATTTTAGTATCTATTATGGTAAAACTTATAATTGGTACTTTTACTTGGAAAATCCCGTGTCTTGTTTCCCCTAATCTTTCGTGTAGCATGATTCATGGAACTAACTTCTTGTCTAGTGTGGGCCTAGTGTTAAATCTACAAGATAGAAATTATTTCTTTAAGTCTGTCCTTAACTATAAACTTGACTTAATTGATGCCCCTTTCAACGTTGCTAATGTTCGTGTGGAATATGTGAAGCTGTGCTCAAATTTAGTTGTGTTTACCTGAAAAATGGTAGGTCTGCGGGCAATTATGTGAATTTTGGAAGCATTAGTAATGGGATACAATGCATTCCGTTAAAAGTGGAGCACGTGTTGTTAAATATTTCAACATTAAGAACAATAATAATAATTTATGGACGCTCAATGACCACGTGTTAGAGTATAGTCTATAACCCAGGGGATGTGCATAGTTTTTGTTTCTATCCGGTCTTCTGAATAATAAGATTGATTTTGAATATATCGCCGTTGTAATGTTGGAGCAATGTTCACTACTGACCTGCATTTAGGGCAGTCGCCCAGGTGGCAGATTGCCTGTCTGTTGTTCTTCTAGCCTTTTCTTAAATGATTGCAAAGAAATTGGAAATTTATTGAACATCGTCCTTGGTAAGTTATTCCAGTCACCAACTCCCCTTCCGATAAACGAATATTTGCTCCAGTTTGTCCTTTTGAATCCCAACTTTACCTTCATATTGTAATCCTTCCTACTTTTAAAGACACCACTCAAACTTACTCGTCTACTGATGTTATTCCACGCCATCTCTCCACTGACAGCACGGAACATACCACGTAGTCAAGCAGCTCGTCTCCTTTCTCCCAAGTCTTCCCAGTCCAAATTTTGCAACATTTTTGTAACGCTACTCTTTTGTCGGAAAACACCCAGAACAAATCGAGCTGCTTTTCTTTGCATTTTTTCCAGTTCTTGAATCAAGTAATCCTGGTGAGGGTCCCATACACTGGAACCATACTCTAGTTGGGGTCTTACCAGAGACTTATATGCCCTCTCCTTTACATCCTTACTAGAACCCCTAAATATCCTCACAGCGATGTGCAGAGATCTGTACGCTTTATTTACAATCATATTCATGTGATTACCTTAATGAAGATCTTTCTCTATATTAACACCTGGTACTTACAATGATCCCCAAAGGGAACTTTCACCCCATCAACGCAGTAATTAAAACTGAGAGGACTTTCCCTATTTATGAAGCTCACAACCTGATTTTTAACCCCTTTTTTCATCATACCATTGCCTACTGTTCATTTCACAACATAATCGAGTTCATTTTGCAGTTGCTCACAATCTTGTAACTTATTTATTACTCTGTACAGAACAACATCATCTGCAAAAAGCCTTATCTCTGATTCCACTTGTTTACACATATCATTGATATATATAAGAAAACATAAAGGTCCAATAATACTGCCTTCTTCAGTACAGTAGTCCTTCTATTAGTTTTGAGCAGTTTTTTGAGATATATTCATACTTCATTTCTACCCAGGTACAGGTATCTTTGAGAGTGAACATGTGTGCATTGTATTCTATTAGACTAGATGTACAGTAATTTGTCTTCTAAAAATAAGGCTTTAATAATTATTACCCTCTCGGATAAGCGTGAATGTAAAATAATAATTTCTAAATCTTATGAAATATTGTGGGGTAAATTATAGATTGTGTTTCGTTCCTTGCATCGCCACGCGATATTACAGATTTTGTCCTCTTCTTAAAATATTTAATTCAGACGTCGATGGTAAACTTAGAAATCAATGCTAATAACAAAAGAAATTTAAATCGGGTTAAATGGAAATATAATGGTCGTGAGAGATAAATTAATTATAGAGTTGTTCATGTGGAATATGTGAAGCTGTGCCCAATTATAGTTGTGTTTACCTGGAAAATGGTAGGTCTGAGGGCAATTGTATGAATTTTGGAAGCATTAGTAATGGGATACAATGCCTTCCGTTAAAAGTGGAGCACGTGTTGATAAGTATTTCAACATTAAAATTAAATAATAATTTATGGAGGCTCAATGACAACGTGTTAGAGTATTGTCTACGTTAACCCAGGTGATGTGCATAGTTATTGTTTCTACTCAGTCTTCTGAATAACAAGATTGATTATGAATATATCGCCGTTGAGTTTTTAGAGCAATGTTCAATTACCTGATCATTCTTGTTCAGTCATAAGTCATGTCAGATGTTGAGTGTATACAATTTGACAGAAGGTCATCAGTCAATACATATTCGTTTCGAGGCACTACAAATATTTACACTCGGAGAACATAACCTATCTCCACTCTCACCATTATCACCATGAATGGTATCTTTTACAATATGTACACTAGTTTCCGAATTGTTTACACTATCCTCAGTATTTCAGGTATAATCTTCTTACTCCCAGGACCTCCTTTGCGCTTTTCATATAATTTACTCTTCTTTGACGAGGCATTCTGAATAAATTCTGAGCATACGAAGTCAATAACTCACGTTTCCATACAAACAACAACAAAAACATGGAGGAAAACAAATGAATAATTAATGTGTATACAGAGCTACAACATACATAAACAAAATTCCAAGCATAAGTCATGGAACAATATTATAAATAAGATATTACATGGAGAATAACTTCAAGGAAGAAATGGGGGCATGGCACCTGGTAGAGTGGATGAGTTAAATTACCATCTAAGCCCTTAAAAATGATTTTCAAGAAATGTCCTATTTTATTCCAGTAAAGAAAGAGTCCAAACAACCATAAAATCAAAAGATCTAAATTCGAAAATTTTCATCAAAACTGACAACAGTCTCCCCTTAACTTGTGTTAGTGAAAAAACTATCCTCATTAGAGATATAGTCGGGTGTTTTTCTGTAAAAGTTTATACATGGTCATCCACCTCGCACTTTAAGAGGACGCTTAATATTTTTTGGTTTTTGTTTAAAATGATACAGCTGGTACGATGCTTTAAGATGTCACAGGTTATTTATGGATGTTATGAGGATGGAGTTCATCCATTTATTTTCATTTTGCGTAGCCAGAAGAGAAGGCTAACTTTTCCTATATATTATTTTACAGAACAGTCCAGATATGACAGCGTCAATCCAGCAATTTGAATTTATTTCTGTTTAATTACTGAACAATTGTAAAAATTCGTAAGTTTATAAGGCAGCGCCCAGAAAGAGAAAAATTTGTTAAATTTTATTATATGTGCATATCTTAAAATAAATGTCAAACCTGTTTTAAAATTATTTCTTTTGTATTGTCGTCAACCCTTGTCCCTTAAATGCCTCAAAAAATTGGGACAGCTAGCTCGCTGAGTTAGACTGGGAGAATAGGGGCGGTATGTATTTATGTTTTTTTGTATGTATGTATTCTAATAGGCAACTTCTTATTTCTCCAGACTGTGGGTGTCAGAATAATAGTTACTTGAATTACTGATACTACGGTTAATATTACAATAAGATAAGAATATTTTGATCTCATTATGCCGAAAGTGCGTTTCCCCTTCTTCAGTTTATGAAATTTGAGCTTGGACATCATTAACTGTAGCCGATTTCCAGTAAGTGTAGGCTTCATTTGAGATTTAGAACTGTTCCGATAATCTAATATATAACACATTTCCAGCAAGCATTCTTGGTTTCTTTGTTGTCGTTTTCAGGAATATTCTACCAAACATCCTATTACATTCTGGCAACAATTATTTCCCCCTGCTCTGAATAAAGGTATAATATTTACTTAAAGCTGGAGACTGCTGCACAGTGGAGAAATCATGCAAGCAAACATTTCACCTGTGTTAATGATTGTTGCCTTAGCATAGCATTTCCTGTACATTCCCATGATAGTAAATCGGAATAGGGAAATGCTTACTTTGCGTAGAGTTTTTAGATAAACAGTCATATTTTATTACATTTAAATATTGACAATGTGTCTTTAAATGAAATCACATGTATTTATAACTTCACATAACCTATTAGCATTTGAGATGTATTGTTTCATAATTCATACTCTGAATATATTCGTCTTTATCCGGTGGATACGTCAAAGCCGTAAAATTGAGGATCCACTAAGCCATTGGATACCTCCTTTACGATGGTTTTATTGGTTCTGCTGGATCGACCGGTTTGGTCTCTTGCCCCTGATCCCTCCGTTCCCCTCCTTCCGTTCCTTCATCTTGTTCCACCGATTCCACCGGTCCCGCCAGTTCCACCGGTTGGATATGTAGCCCCTCATTTCTTCGTTCCACTCCTTCCGTAGCTTCCGCTTGTTCCGCCGTTTCCACCAGTTCCGCCGGTTCCACCGGCTGGATCTGTAGCCCCTCAAATCTTCGTTCCACTCCTTCCGTAGCTTCCGCTTGTTCCACCGATTCCACCGGTTCCGCCGGTTCCACCGGTTGGATCTGTAGCCCCTCATTTCTTCGTTCCACTCCTTCCGTAGCTTCCGCTTGTTCCGCCGTTTCCACCGGTTGGATCTGTAGCCCCTCATTTCTCCGTTCCACTCCTTCCGTAGCTTCCGCTTGTTCCCTCGATTCCACTGGTCCCGCCGGTTTCACCGGTTGGATCTGTGGCCCCTCATTTCTTCGTTCCACTCCTTCCGTAGCTTCCGCTTGTTCCGCCGTTTCCACCGATTCCGCCGGCTCCACCGGTTGGATCTGTAGCCCCTCATTTCTTCGTTCCACTCCTTCCGTAGCTTCCGCTTGTTCCGCCGTTTCCACCGGTTGGATATGTAGTCCCTCATTTCTTCGTTCCACTCCTTTCGTAGCTTCCACTTGTTCCGCCGTTTCCACCGGTCCCGCCGGTTCCACCGGTTGGATCTGTAGCCCCTCATTTCTTCGTTCCACTCCTTCCGTAGCTTCCGCTTGTTCCACCGATTCCACCGGCCCCGCCGGTTCCACCGGTTGGATCTGTAGCCCCTCATTTCTTCGTTCCACTCCTTCCGTAGCTTCCGCTTGTTCCGCCGTTTCCACCGGTTCCACCGGTTGGATCTGTTGCCCCTCATTTCTTCGTTCCACTCCTTCCGTAGCTTCCGCTTGTTCCACCAATTCCACCGGTCCCGCCGGTTCCACCGGTTGGATCTGTAGCCCCTCATTTCTTCGTTCCACTCCTTCCGTAGCTTCCGCTTGTTCCGCCGTTTCCACCGTTTCCGCCGGTTGCTCCTGCACCACTCCTTCCCTGTGGAGAGATAAAGACGTTTATTTACATTTGTTCATGTGTCAACCAATGTGCCCTATAAAGGGCAAAAGTGTGGGACAATCTTTGCACGAAAGTCGAGGGATACCCCGGTTGAAGGTTAACAGAATTTTAGATTTATGTACCATAGATTGGCTGAATTTTTAATCACCAACTCAAAATACTGGAAATTAGCTCAAGATAGTATAACACTATGACGGCCATTGATCATTTTTAGCCTGGAGGAAATTTAAAGTTAAAGTGACAATTTAAGTTATTAGAATGCCAAGGGTACTTGATACCGAACACTCGTCACATAACAATAGGGTAGGGGTCCCTATATCCGGGGGGACGATGACCTTAGATGTAAGCCCCTTTAAATAACAAGCATCATCGAGCATCAACCTATATCCGGACGATTCAGATGTTTTCAGATATAGCACATAGCAGTGAATATTTCTACCACTGAAATATATACAGATTCATATAATATGCTTTAATGATACTAGTGGGTGTAATAAAATTTAGATAATATTACATACTTACACAAAAACAACATTTTAAAAATTAATTTAAAACAGAAGCTCTTACATCCGGACATCACTGAAACATATTGTGCCATTTCCCAGACGTCATATTTTTGCCAGTTACAACGGTTTCGTTCTCCACTGTTCAACTTAACACATGCATGGTACATTACTATATATATTTAATATTGTTTTACAACACATTTGCCACACACAAAATCGCACTTTCATACTGTTTCCACACAAACTTCGTGAAACCGTATCTGGCGCAGGTCGCACTTAATCCATGATCCCATTCGTACAGAAACGTCACTGAAATAGTCAATACCACAAAAACACATAAATATTTTTTAATTTTTCAGGACGACATTGAGGTAGATCCTCATTCCCCCCTCCGCCGTAACTTGGACACCCCTCTATCACCGAAACTGATCAGCCCTAAGGGTCATATCATGTCTGTCCTGTTAAAGTTGCTAAATTGCCTGATAACGGTTCAGTCTTCATGAACTCAATACAAAATGGGCTTAGAGAAATAGCTTTTGATGGTGCGTTTACCCTGTAATTGTATTATCCTTATTCCACCTGTCATGCGAATAAGAAGTAATGGAGAGAAGTCGTATGGTTGCGGGGTAAGGGGTGGGAGAGGAAAGCATTGCTGGCACGCATGTGTCTATCTCAAATCTCAAAGCCAGACAATAAACATATGTTCCGTCCTTAGTGACTCTTGCGAATTGAGGTGGTGTTGTGAAGTTTTAAAGTGGTAGTATAGTTGTGTCTTCGGCCGGCCATACACTTTGCGGCGTACCGGAGAGGTTTGTCTGTACAGTTGACCTGCACAGGTAAACCGGCGCGTGGGTGGCACCTACGTTCGATGAATCTGCACAGGTGGCCAGACCTGTACAGGCGAGCCAGGAAGAATCGAAAAACAATTCCGTTACCTGCGCAGTTGAACATAACTGCACGTCTGTGTGATTCACCCAAGACATGCACAGGTTTCAGCTCAGTTGAAGCAGGACAAGTGTAGGAAGAGGGTCTTGTGTTCTGTTTATTTGTTTTTACAAAACCACTCGGTTTGTTTTGTTTTGTAATTTATTTTTGGTTACCGGTGATTTTTTGTTTTGTTTTTGTGCCGTAACTCAACCGGCAGGACGACTCAACGGAGAGCGGGACAGGGATCTAGATATGAATGTAAGGTCCAACCCAGAGATTTAATGTCAAGATCCAATTCCAAACAGCTTGACAAGAACATTTATTCACAGACAATGGAAAACAAACAAATTCGGAAGCGCTTGGAAATCAACATAACTAAAGGAGGGTTTTGACCCGTTTCCATTTCTCATCCTCGTAAAACATAGAGGAATTCCTCTCCTCCTATAAATGGTCTAACATACCGTAACCTCCGTGCCTTGGCACAAAATAAATGTCTGACTAATCACTACAACGCTGCAACGTATATACAGCTCACCAGTTACAAGGTAAAGAAAAATCTTCTAACAGTGAAGACACAATGAACAGCTCATTCGGGCACAATGACACGCATATTTCCTAAACTACACGTCCAGAACATTCTGGCACCTTTCTCTCACTTTCGTGAGCTTTCTCCTCATGATACAAGAAACATACAACACTTTAAGTTACTTTCACAAAATATCTCGGCACCAAGCCGTCCCTTATCAAATTACAACCAGATGCATGGCGTTACATCCGTACAAGTTCCTAGTTCCAAGTTCCTCCCATCATCCTACCAACACATAGCAAGCCAGTAGATCTTACCTCCCATGCCCCCCTCACGGTCTTTGGTTCAACGAGAGAGTAGTGCTCTACTCCAAGAGCAGCAGGTAAGTGAGACTGTTCACCGCCCGGCGACCCGCACAGGCTCGCAGGGAGGGGGAGAGGACTCACTACCAACGTCAGCACGCCCCCTCTCTCGGAGAAGCCGGGAGGGGATAAGCGGACGCGGGCAGGGCATGACAGATACGACAAAAGGGAGCAGAGGGGCCCTCCAGGACGGAATGAAATTCCTTGCCCATGGAGCCATAAGTGAGGAACAGGGAGAGACACATTTATTACAAAATATCAATGCCTAGGACATTCAGAAATACGCACAATTAATAGTAGTAAATTTAAATGAGCTCACTAGGAACACTGCACAGGTATCAAGTCCTTTAAGGCGGGAGGAGACCAAACACACGGTTCAGTTTTGATAGAATAATATGTCAAACCGTAAGTGAACTCAAGTTTTAGAGGAGTTTATCGAGTTGTACAAATCTGAAACTTTGGGATTAAAGGTGACACCAATGAAAGGAATTTTGGTGCACTAGTTCACTCATCCTCAAGTAATTACGGTAGTCTCCTTCTTCTCCACTCAATTCCTTTAATGAATTGACGTGAGTGAAGCAATTTCTTCTCAACAACCAGTCTTTACAACATGAGTTGCGGGGTTTCCTTTGCTTTTTTAAATTAGTTGCTAACAATAAACCAACCACTGCGATCGCGTCATCATCTCGTCGTGTCGATGCCGTAAGGTCACCTGATGGGTAAACCGTACCGTGTATGAGGTCGTCGCCTGTACAGGTTTACTGCGCAGGTCAACTGTATAGGTAAACCTCTCCGGTACGCAGCAAAGTATATGGCCGGCCTTGCTTACTCATTTACCATAAGCACTACATAATGAACAGCTTAATAATGAACATGGAGCTGATTTTTCTGTCACGACTAATGTTTCTAATGAATACATTATCTGTTACTCCTGCCACACCTACATGCTGCCGCGACTTCCTGCGTGGATGTCAGAATAATAGTTATTTGATTTACTGATGATGAACAATATCCTGACGGCCCATAACAGACAATCAGATATATATTTGCCATAGTAATGATTTTATTGAAATAAATTTCAGTCAGGCATGATAAAAGTAGTAGATTGCAGGATAGTTGAGACCGGAAGTCCATGGAGACATAAAGTCGCTGAATATTGCGCGATGCTTCCCTGAGGCCGTAGGAAAGGCTCAGCGTTACCAAAATTTAGCACACCTCGGCACATGTAGAAGACGTTCACCAAGAGGAACATTCAGCCAATTAGAACGCATGGCTGTTGCCAATATGGAGTCGGGATCGCGCGGAATTAAAATCCCAGGTTGACCAACATGGATATCTGCGTGGAGAAGACATCGCTATAGAGGAATCAGTTCTGTTAAGTGATGTATTTCCACAGATCTGATAGTAAAAAATAACGAGGAATACGCTATAGAAATAATCTGAGTCATTTTTATTCATCAGGAGTGTGTTTTATGTTAATTTTAATTAATATAAAAGTCATTGTGAATAGCAAGCACGCTGACTGGTTGATTCTTTAAACATGCGGGAATCCCATAGCTACAACGGCGTTAGCCAAGTTCCTCAATCGTCCCAAGCTTTGGGAGCGTCACTCTGATTGAGGGAGCCGCCGTGGTGTGAACGTTGTTCTGTACTGCTCTGATACGTGTGCGTGAATGTTGCTACGTGGATAGACTTATAACAGTGTATGGTCTTTTCGTCCGAGAAACAGTGCTTTTAGTTGTGAAGTTTGCTCAATTAACTGGTGCAGTGCTAAATTGCCGATTTCATTATGACGCAAAGTTTTACTACAGTGTAATATACGGTAATATCAGCCGCAGACTGGTGAGTGAAGAAGAGACGCTCAGCTGTATTGCATTTTCGAGTCGGTCGCGTATTGCGAAGGACTTTCGTACCGAACCGCGAGCCGCTCTAACTAACTGTGTAAAACCCTAAGTGTGTATTCTTAAATTTACGTGTGTTTGTTCTGTCAGATTAATGTGGGCTTAGCTCACAGCTAACAATGGTTTATTCGGCACGTGGAAATCGAGCGGTGAAGAGGCATTTACCCGAAGTCTTCTGTGTTGCAGTGTACAGGAACTTCCATCAAGAAGATGTCACCGCCTATAGAAGAAAGAAGATTGTTTCCATGTGTTAAAGCAGTGAAGAACATGGAGTAACCGAATCACCATGGCAAGGATGTGAGCCGTTGCCAATGTCCAGAAAGTTGTCAAAGATAAGACGCATGATTTTAAATTAGATGGCATGTTATATGAATTATTATTAAATACTAGTAAAGTTTACTGTAGGGATTTTTCTTTAACGTAATTTTTGCCGGACGGCATGTGTTTATTTTTGTAATGCTGTATATACGGATAGGAGTAGAATGCATGATTGATATATTTTTATTTTACTTTACAATTAGTTAGATGGGATATTGAGAGAGTTGTTAGGATTTATTTTTATTGTGTCATTATGCATGTTAATTAGCTTAGAATTATTCCGATATTCTTGTATGTTAGAGATAGGAGGATTAGATTGACAAGATCATCCACTTTCCGAGTTAAGAACTTGCTGCATTGAGAGTAAATTCAATTTTTCCATTTACAAAGTTAGTAACAGTTAGATTGCATGACGCATGTTATTTCAGGAGCTGTAACACGTGTGGAGCTGTATCGTAACGTTGAATGAGAAAGGATTCATCCAATGTGGGTTGGAAACTGTTTCGTACAATGATTTGAACAATGTTACACACTCGCCTGAAGAGAAGGAATGTGAAGTCCATTTCAAGGACACCACAAGAAGAGATGAAACTGGGAGATTCATCGTAGAGCTACCCCTTAAGAGAGAGTTGCAACTTGGAAACTCAATGCAGACTGCCAGCCGACGTTTTCATCTATTAGAACGGAAACTACAAACTCAAGACGACCTTCGTAAAAATTACATCACCTTCATGAGAGAGTACCAGACCCTTGGACACATGACGGAAATTCAGTCAGAACCCGTTGAAGGAGAAAGATATTATATGCCTCATCACGCTGCTGTCAAGCATTCTAGCAGCACTACTAAAATAAGAGTCGTATTTGAGGGATCAGCAAGGACTGACAACGGTACTGCCTTAAACGATATCTTAATGGTAGGACCTACAATTCAAGAAGATCTTTGCTCAATAGTTATGAGATTCCGCACTCACAGCATTGCTTTCACCGCAGATATTGAAAAGATGTACCGCCGGATAATGGTTCATCCTAAACATCGACACTTACAGTGCATCCTATGGAGAGAACATCCTCAAGATAATCTAAAATCTTACCACTGTCATATACGGCACGTCTGCAGCATCGTTTCTGTCCACAAGATGTCTCCAGCAATTAGCACTCGAAGAAGCGTCCGAATTCCCGAGAGCGGCCGCGATCCTCAAACGTGACTTCTATGTTGATGACTGTCTTTCTGGAGCAGATACTTTAGAAGAAGCCCTGGAGCTGCGAATCGAGTTACAACAGCTTCTCAGTCGTGCAGGGTTTCCTTTGCGAAAATGGTGTTCCAATAGCCCTGAATTACTGAACTCCATCCCAGAAAGCTTACGAGAAACTAAGCACTCGTTAACTGACAACGTTAGTGACATGGTAAAGATATTAGGGTTGACTTGGCATCCATCCACGGACAAGTTTCAAATAAACTGTAACTAAAATTTTCCAGAATTAATGGGTGATACGACGTTCACAAAGAGAATGGTGCTCTCAACGATATCATCAATTTTCGACCCACTTGGATTTATAAGCCCTGTAGTAATCAGCTTCAAGGTTTTCATGCAATGTCTCTGGCAGAAAAGGTCAGGATGGGATGACCCTTTACCAGTAAACTTACTTGATATTTGGTTGAAATTATATGATCAGATCCCCACGCTTAATAGCATCGAGGTCCCAAGGCGTGTTCTCGCTGAAGGGAAAATCAAGTCCCTAGACATCCATGGTTTCTGCGATGCTTCACATCACGCTTATAGTGCCTGTATTTACGTGAGGTCTGTGAACAACAAGGGTGACGTTCTTACCAGATTCTTATGCGCAAAATCGAGAGTCGCACCTTTAAAGCAAGTCTCAATTCCCCGACTAGAATTATGTGGTGCCTTACTGCTCACCCATCTCCTGAAGAAAACACTTGCCTCTCTACAACTGCCATTCACTAAAATACAGCTTTGGACTGACTCGACAATTGTACTAGCATGGTTAAATGCGTGCCCCACTAAATGGAAGATGTTCGTAGCAAATAGGGTTGTAGAACTTCAAGAAATTGCTCCCTCGAATCACTGGTCTCATGTTAAATCACAGGATAACCCAGCAGATCTTGTCTCGGGAGGCATTGAACCAACAGACATGAAGAACAACATGCTGTGGTGGCACGGTCCAGCCTGGCTATGCTTAGACCCCTCGGCTTGGCCGAAACAACAAACTATCTCCGACCTTAACAAGATACCAGACAAAATAATATTAACTTCACTAGTTATTGTGCAACATAACGACTCATTTCTAAACACATTCTCTTCGTTAAACCGACTACTCACGACGATTAGCTATTGCCTCAGATTTGCTTCAAACTGCAGGAGAAACCCCGATGATCGCGACATATCCCCGTTAAGGCCTCAAGAAATAAGTAATGCTCTCAATGTATGTATCAAGATTGTTCAAGCAATATCCTATCGTGAAGAAATTCGTTGCCTCGAGCAAGGAAAGAACATTCACTCAGCTAGCAAAATTAGGAATTTAAGCCCGACTCTGGACCAACATGGCTATCTTCGTGTTGGTGGAAGACTGTACAATGGATCATCCATCTCTTACGAAGCTAAACATCAACGTATATTGCCTCCCAAGCATCACCTCACGAAACTTATTATTTTAAGTGAACATAAAAGATTACTCCACGCTGGACCCCAACTCCTGATATCATCATTACGTGGGAGATATTGGATTCCAAGAATTCGACAAGTCGTTAAAGGGTGCATTCATTCATGCTTGCCATGCTACAAATTAACATTGACAACAAATCAACAGAAGATGAGAAATCTTCCCGAAGAAAGAATCACCCCTGCAAGACCATTCCTGAACGTGGGGGTAGACTATGCCGGTCCATTTTTTATAAGAATTGGAACATTGCGAAGCAAACGAACGGGCAAGGCCTACGTCGCCATCTTCACTTGCCTTGCCACAAGAGCTGTACATTTGGAAGTTGTCTCAGACCTTACAACGGATGCATTCATGGCCGCACTGCGACGTTTCACGTCACGCAGAGGATGTCCATCAAATATCTATAGCGATAATGGCACTAACTTCGTCGGTGCTGCAAGGGAGCTGAAAAAACTGTAAGAATTTCTCCAAGATTCTGATCAAAACAGAAATATTGTCGAAGCTGCAACCACAAATGGGATCGCCTGGCATTTCATCCCTCCATCAGCACCGCATTTCGGCGGAGTTTGGAAGTCCATGGTGAAATCTTTCAAGTACCATCTGCGAAGAACTATGGGTAACACGGTGCTTATCTTTGAATAATTAACTACCCTTTCTTCCCAAATAGAGGCCTGCCTGAATTCTCGTCCTCTAACAAGACTCAGCGATGATCCTACAGACTTATCTTGTTTAACCCCATCTCATTTCCTAATTGGGGAACAAATTACTGCAGTTCCTGATCATGACCTCGTTCACTGTGCCATAAACAGACTTTCCAGATGGCAACATCTTCAAACGATGACCCAGGACTTCTGGAAACAATGGCACAGGGAATATATTAACACTCTGCAGCAGCGTCACAAGTGGACTGAGGAACATCCTAATCTTCGAATTGGAGATCTTGTGTTCATCAAAGATGACAACCTACCACCTCTGCAATGGCGAATGGGCATAATAGAGTCTGCTCATCCTGGTGAAGACAACCTCGTACGGGTCGCCACTGTAAGAACAAACTCCGGTATCATAAAACGACCCATCAAGAAGTTGTGTGTTTTGCCTGAGAATGAGAAAGAATACTAAAAGTTTCGAATTACACAGTGATGTGATTTATACCTTTATGAACTCCCTGACTATCTGTGTCATGTGTTTATTCCTGAAGTGAATTATCTCTCTTCCTCCCTTCTTAAAAGGCCAGTGCCTTTTGGTGGCCGGTAT
The DNA here is from genome assembly GCF_040414725.1 of Anabrus simplex. NCBI lineage: Eukaryota > Metazoa > Arthropoda > Insecta > Orthoptera > Tettigoniidae > Anabrus > Anabrus simplex. The sequence continues at coordinate 91,960,447 of NC_090266.1, forward strand.
GTTTGGGAAATTTTTACCTTTTCTTGTAAATATTTGTGTTGGTACATATATCAAGCAGTTGAATGTTAATAAATATGGTGTTCGAAGATACATTCCCAACAGAGAGATTATTGAGAATCAGCATTGACGGGAAATTAATATCAGGCCAGTGAATCTGATGTGTGTGTTAAATTATTATAGCATGCTAGCAAGAAGTACGATTGTATGTGAATTTCCGAGCAGTTGAGGATATACGAGCTCGCCTTACAGGTTTACTTATCAGCCGTGTTTAGATAGACAGTGTGAAATAAGATGTCATTTCCGTGATACAATCTTGTCGAGCATTGAACCAAGCTCTTAGTGCAGTATTGAGTTTTAACATTTCTTTTCAGCCCACAGCAAAGGAGGAAATATGTGACAGAGGAACGCCCTTTCTGGTGCGCAAACGCAGCAGAGGAGCGCAATGTTGCCCATTGCTTTCGACGTGTCTGATAAAGTATAATATATGTTTTCTCTTACAGGATGATGTTTTATGCCATTTCATGTTGTTTTGATATGTTGTATTGTTTTCTAATGGGGAACAGCCCGAGTGCTGAGTGAATGTTGGTGGTCAATCCAGTTCTCACTAGATCCTCTTGGTGAACCGCGTTTAACGTCGAGTCAGTGTAGTATGTCAGATTTTCTTTTTTCCTAATCCGATGTAAATATTTGAGATACGTTAACTATATTGTGATTGTTGTAAATATAGCGTAGGGAAATGCCACTAGTATTTTTCATAATTCATATTATGTCCCATTGCATCTTAATTGTCGTGTAATGTTAACTTTTGCGACAACTCTCCGGAATTTAAATCCGTATCATTGTGAAACTTCACATCGTGTTACTCCATACGAATCAAATACGTACGAATATGCGCATACGTATACTATTATGAACATGAACATTGGACAATCATGAGAAGTCATTTGAAGTTCACAAGTATTTGATGTTGCGTTTGAATTTTTATTTTGCATTTAATTATTTGAGTAATTTACGTTTCGTTGTCCATTTTTTAATTTAATCTCTGAGACAATTTTATTATCCTTTTTATTATTTGAATTTCAGTTGTGTTAGTATGATTCGGGGTTATTTTATTGAATAAACTTATCCTACCCCATATTATTGTTTCTCATTCCAGTTAAACCTCCATTTCCTATCATATACTTATAATTATGTGATAAACATCGACTTTTAGACTTGCCCATCGATAACCAACCCACTTCTCTGCCCAAACCTGAGTTAGTCGGATGTTTAAACAGGAATGGAGGCATGGCCCTAGAGGGTTATTACCCCTGGGTACGGTACAATACTACGCTTAATATTACAATGAGATAAGCATATTTAGATCTCATTATACCGAAAGTGCATTTCCCCTTCTTCATTTTATGAAATGTTAGTTTGGACATGATTAACTGTAGGCTCCATTTGAGATTTAGAACTGTTCCGATAATCTAATATATAATACATTTCCAGCAAGCATTCTTGGTTTTCTGTTGTCATTTTCAGGAAAATTCTACCAAACATCCTTTTAAATTCTGGCAATAATTCTTTCCCCTGCTTTGAATAAAGGTATAATATTTACTTTCAACTTCAAAATCACGATGTCAGTAACTGAGATAATATCTTGAGTTTACTGACTAATTTCATCATCTCAGAATGTATCTACAGCACTACTGTAATGATATGTGAATAAAAAGTCATACCCCTTTACCTTGGGCACCCCTCTAAGTTGAACTGATAGTTTGAGAACCAAAGTTATCAAACGTAAAAGGGTAATAATATTGAATAATTGTCTTTATACATGTTGGTGGTTCCTTTTACCTATACAATTAACCAGCGTTGATTATATGTTTGGTGTGTGTTAGTGTACGGAATTAGGAACAATCGAGCGTCCAGAAATAGGAACAAATCTGTCCATCATTCAAATTTCGCGCCATGATCACACGTGCCGTGACCTGCATATTACCACCCACACATTTCCTGGTTAACCTTTCATCTTCAGTACTACACATTCTCTTACTTTCAGGTTGTACATTTTCACAATTTAAGAGAAAAGAAAGATCAGAATAAATATATAGTCAAGGAAAAGTATAGGAGGCGCGTCTTCCCGTGTTTCTTTTGATATTCTCTGGAGCAAGAACTGCCATTCACTACCGTTTTGCTCTGCTGCAAGAGGGTGCTGTGATCTAGTTGTCTGTTTCAAAAACACAGCTGAAGCTTATTTGAAATGTAAACCACAAAGACGTTACGAGTGTCCGGAAATAGGAACTGACCGGATATTGGCGCCCTAGCCCATATGATTAAAAATCACTAAATACGACTGAAAACTGATTATCCCGGGCCGTCTGAAATTTAAAATCACAACTGCTAAACTGATTATTCCTTGTTCTTTTCTAACGATTTACTTGTTATTCTCATTGCAGATTTCTTCATATACACATTTAAATACAGGCCATGTTCATTGGCTCAGCTGTCAAACTGTAAGCCTACCATTAAAATACTGTAAGAAAATTACGTAATATTTAAAATTTTGAAATATATTTATGTACAATGTTGCAAGTTTGATGTTCAAGAAAAATCGAATTCAAGAAAACTAGAAACCTTCCTCACATTTAAAATTTTGACACTGATAAAGGAATGACCAAAACCGCAATTTCTTAAACTGGACGAGAAGCATTTAATCGCTTCTTAGAAACATACGATGTTGATAACATCGCGTCATGAATAAAGGAGCAATATAGGACTTACTGTAGCAGAATTAAATCTCTGAGAAGAAATCTCACAAAGAAGTATTAGGACAGGAAATTCTAAATCAACTTGCTTGGCAGTGTATTAATGAAGGAAATCTTTCTCCAATCCCTTGAAGAGGGAGCCTGATATTCATATATCATGAGGGAAAACGAATGCTTAGAACACAAGACAGGGAGATATAGATACGAAGGTTGGAACTTAAATAGTGGCAACTATTTATTTACAACAGATACAAAAGAGTTACATGTTAGTAGCCTTTAGTGCCCTTCGATGTAGTCAGTCACTAGCGTTGTGCATAACCCGTTGTCAGCTATCTGGAAGTCGTAGTATACGTTTAGCAGAGCTTGTTCTGCTGATGGTGCGAATGTAGCGGTCTACTGCCTGTCGAATCTCTGCAACAGTTGTGAGCTCTCGAATCGTCTGTCTTCGATCACTGTCCAGTAACGCGGCAAGAGCATGCACTTCTTCACTGACGCTCGTAGGACGACATGCCCGATGAATGTCCGCCACAGTTTGCCGACCTTCGTTGAAGGCTTTTACCCAATGTGCCACCGTTCTGTAAGGCAATTCAGATTCCCCGCAAGCCTCTTGAAGACCTTGAGGACACTGGCGTGCTGTACGACCTCTGGCACATCCAATCTTCATCCAACTCTGTGTTCCTGCTTGGAAAACATAGTATCAACGTTACGTTAGAACGTTAACTCACAAGTGACTGTATTTCTCTCGCTTGTGCGCACGCAAGTGATGTGGGAAAGGCGAGTCCATTTGCTCTGAGGTAAGGTAGGTATGTAACCAACGTGCTATCTCAGCGACAATATTAGATTCCGTTGCATTGCGTCTCCACAGCAGTGTTGCCACTATTTAAGTTCCAACCCACGTATAATGCCCTCGATCGATTCTTTTTGATAGCACAGTTACTGTCATTAATGATCCAAAGTACTTTTTCTTAGAACAGTGCCCTTCGAATGAAGCGTGTCATATAATTAGTAATTTTAAGAATACGAATGCTTTTAATGGTAATTGTAATGATATATCTACTAAATTTCTCAAAATTTGCAAGCTAACGTTAGCAGGCCACGTTTCTATATTGATCAGCTATTATCTTGCTATGGGTATTTTTCCTGATACCTAAATAATTCTCGAGTTGTACCTCTATATAAACACAATGACAGATCTGACTTAAATAATTCTCGAGTTGTACCTCTATATAAACACAATGACAGATCTGACTCTAGTAATTTTGGGACAATTTCAATTCAACCTGAGTTATCTAAAACCTTAGAAGTTGTAGTGCAAGCAGGATTTGTCAAGTATCTCGAAGGATGTAATTATTTTTCCAAATTTCAGTATGTTCTTCTGAGAAAACAGGTGTTAATTCTGCATACCATATTTATTACAACAGAGTTGAAATTCAATATACCGGATTTGCAAAATAAAACAGGCCAGGAAAATATTCACAATAGGACTGACGCGGGATTTATTCCTTATTAATGTCCATCGCAGAAGATGCTGGGAAAGGCCTCATCTGAAGAAATGAAAAACTGAGGATCCAAAAGTCCTGGCTCCCTTTCACTGAGAAACAACCGGGAAGTACGCTTTTACGCATGCACTACAATACATTTTGATAACGTTTCGACACGACGACCTCTCAATTCTCACTTGCATGGATAAACGGCATTGAGATTTCGTCGGACTTCGTTCCGGGCTTTCCTTCACTCGAGCATTTTTTTCCTGGTGCTCAAAACCTTTTCGAATAGTTACGGTTTATATTCGCTACAGAGCCCATTTCACGCCATTTAGCCACCAAGTTTTGCAATGCAGACTTTGCTGGAGGATTTGCCAAAACAGCTCCTGTCTTTAAACACTTGCGCAAACAGTTCCGAGCTAGTTTTCCACGAATCGCGCTTCGCATAACTCTCGACTATGGAAACTATGGAAAGCACATCATTTTGTCTTGCAATCAACTGGTCACTAAACACGTCTGCTCCTCTCACTCACTCACATGTAATGACACAGCGACATACTCGGAGATACCCACATGCAGGCATGTGACAACGGCCGATTTGTGCATCGAAATCACGCATTTCCTGCGATGGGCAGTTCTCCTGTTCAATTTCTGGTCATTTCAGCGTCAGTCTCATAAATATTTTCTGAGACAGTTTTATTTTTCCCACCCTGTAGATGTATGATATGAGACGGCTGGATTCTTCATTGATTTCAAGAAGCCTTACGATACTGTCAGCCACCCACCGTTTCTTACTAAAGCATATGAATAACACTTCGATTCAAAGCTAGATACTGGTAAATCGTGGGCATCCCAGCTCATCTGTTTGACATGTGCATGCAAGTTGTAAGTTTGGATAAGGAAGGCAAAGAAGTACAACCATCAGGCGTTCGGAGGTCTTGTAATATGGCACGATTCAAACAACCACACAATAGACTTTTATTTCTGTTCTGCAAATATCGCGGAATTTTCCTACTAAACACGTGCATCTGTAAAGTGTCCAGTCGCTCAGTTTCTAAACAAATCTCACATGATCCCGAATACAGAATATACAGTTGATGAAGAAACGCAAGAAGAAACTTCTCTTTCATCTTCAAGCAACGAATCAGATCCTGACTACCAGCCTGAAGAAGGGATTCATTTGATGAACAATGCTGCGCTTAGCGACCTCGTACAGGACCTCGCTCTAGCAAACGATCAAGCTGAACTGCACGGTTTACGTCTTAGAGAATTAAATTTGCTTGCGTCGGGTACAACAACTTCACATTTTCGCAACAGGCACAAACATCTTGTGAAATTCTTTGCACTGAGTGACACTATTTGGTACGGTCAAAGGGCTCATGTCAAGTCTCGGAATGGAACAAAACACTGAAACATGGCGATTGTTAATGGGCTCATCTACTGGAAGATTTAAAGCAGTATTATTACACAAAGGAAACAGCTATGCTTCAGTAGCGGTTGGATATTCTGCCCACCTGAAAAAGACGTACAAATTTATGCCACCACTTCTAGAAAAATACGCTATTATGGGTATGAATGGTGTATCTGTAGTGATTTAAAAGTTATGACTATTCTCATGGCCATGGGCGCCCACAAGGGGGGGGAAGGCGGGGCACTTGCTCCCCCTGGAATTCTAAAGATGTTGATGTTCAATTGTTTAATATCATACCAGATTATTTCATAAACTGAAATTACTGACAGTCATCTAGCATATGTTATAACTGGAAGTTTCAGTAAACAATTTAATGTTGCTGACGTTATATTGGTTTTTATATTCAAGAAAATTGTTAATGTGCCCCCCCCCCTTGAAAAGATCCTGCGGGCGCCCATGCTCATGGCAATGCAAGCCGTGTACACCAAGTGCAGCCTTTTATCTGCAAGTGTGACAGCAGGGATGGAAAGCACAACTACATAAAAAATTGGCTAATCAGAGACAGAAAGCAGCCAGGAAATAATTATGGCCTACATCTGCCGTTAAAATGAAATGGTGTATGGCGTTTAGTGCCGGGAGTGTCAAAGGACATGTTCGGCTCGCCAGTGCAGGTCTTTTGATTTGACACTCGTAGGCGATCTGCGCGCCATGATGAGGATGAAGTTATGATGAAGACGACACATACACCCAGCCCTCGAGCCATCGAATTTAACCACTAATGGTTAAAATTCCCGACCCTGCCGGGAATCGAAGCCGGGACCCCTGTGGCCAAAGGCTAGCACGCTAACCATTTAGCCACGGAGCCGGACCATCTGCCGTTGATTGACTATGACAAAGTTATCATGCCGCCAATTCAAACCAAGCTGTACCTGTGCAACAAGTTTCCAGAGTTGAGTCGTGTGATAGTGAAAGAAGGTGTGTTCGTAAGTCCACAGATACAGAAGATATTTGCTAACACCCACTTAGAGGACTCGCTGAATGATACTGAGAGATTCATGGGTAGCATTCAAATCAGTTTTAGTCAACTTCCTTGGAAATTATAAATCTTGTAATTATATGAGTGTTTTGAAGTTCATTAGTGCGTACAGACAGCTGCTTGGAAATATGTCCTTTAAAATTCATCTCCTTGACCCACCTCATGACTTCTTCCCCTAAAACCCAGGTTCAGTGAGCGACGAACATCGTGAATGTTTTCATCAGGACATCTTGGAGATGGATTCGCGTAATCAAGGTCGATGGAAGACAGCAATGTGGGTTGACTACTGCTGGACATTTCAGCTTGCCGTGCCAACCGCTCAGCACAAACGCAAGTCTACAGCCAAGAAATACAAACCAAACACACCGTATTTCTTTTTTTTTTGCTAGTTGCTTTACGTCGCACCGACACAGATAGGTCTTATGACGACGATGGGACAGGAAAGGCCTAGGAGTTGGAAGGAAGTGGCAGTGGCCTTAATTAAGGTACAGCCCCAGCATTTGCCTGGTGTGAAAATGGGAAACCACGGAAAACCATCTTCAGGGCTGCCGATCGTGGGGTTCGAACCTACGATCTCCCGGATGCAAGCTCACAGCCGCGCGCCTCTACGCGCACGGCTAACTCGCCCGGTAAACCGTAGATTGAAGAAGTATTCAGTTGTAATCCAGCAAGCGAAGCGAGAGGACGTATTGTGTGTAAGTGCTGAGCGAGAAATACGGGTATTATCACTCAACAGTATAGGGCGACTATAGATCGATTGCACGGACGTGTTAAGTGTGAGCGTGCGGTATATGCGATGTGTAACTGGCAACAACACAGATTGCGGGTATCGTTGATGGCAGCAGAGTGGTAGCAATACTACTTGCAATAGGGAGTATCGAGATGAATCCTGGTCCCGGACCAGTAGGATCAGTTGGCTGAGGAGAGATGGAGGAATTCAAAGAAATAGCTAGAGAGGCGTGTCAGGCTGAACAAACTTATTCAGGAGCAGTATAACGAAATGAAGGAGTTAAAAGAATGTGTAAAAGAGGAACTGAGAATAATAACAGAGAATGTTGTATAGAATGCTGGTGAGTTAGAAATCCTTAAGGCCAAAGTAAATAGTTTAGAAGAGGAGTTGAGGCATGTAAAACGGCAAGAAAATATGGCCAACCAGGAAACCAGGAGGAAAAATACCTTTATTTACAGTGTACCTGAAAGAGAAATTGAAAATATACACGATACAGCGAATAAGGCGTGAGACGTTATACAAAACCGTATAAAAGTAAATTGCAGTGAAGTAGACATAGATGACGTGAATGGAGTGGGGAGATTGAAGGTAAAAATGCCTATTAAAGACAATTTATTATCGGCTTTGATGGTAAGTTAAATTCTAAGGAAAACTAAGAAATTGAAAGTAGAAAGGATATGGGTGACAAGGGACATGGACAAAGATACCATCGCGAAACAGAGTATTCTGCGTTTAAAGATTGGAATAACAACGAACTCAGGACTCAAGGCGTACATACGAGGACAGCGTCTGATTGATGGTGATGGTAAATGGTGGCGAGACTGGACACCAGCGCAACTAAAGGAAATGGATGAGAAGCAAAAAGAACAGCAAAGTGTGGCGCGTACGACGGCTGTATACGTGGACGAGACCTGGAGACACTGGAAGGTATCAAATAGACTTCATTATGATTAGGCAGAGACTTAGAAACCAGGTGTTGGTCATGAAATGCCATCTGAAGTTGAAGAAATTGAAGAAAGGAAAGAATGCAAAAGGATGGGATCTAGACAAGTTGAAAGAAAAGAGTGTGAAGCATTGTTTCAAGGAACATGTTGCACAAGGACTAAATGAAAAGGCTGAAGGAAACACTATAGAAGAAGAGTGGAGTTTCGTGAAAAATGAAGTCAGTAGGGCTGCTGAATAAATGCTAGGAAGGAAGAAAAGATCAACTAAGAATCAGTGGATAACTCAGGAGATACTAGACCTGATTGATGAACGACGAAAATACAAGAATGCTAGAAATGAAGAGGGCAGAAAAGAATACAGGCGATTCAAGAATGAAGTGGATAGAAAGTGCAAGGTAGCTAAGGAAGACTGGCTGAAGGAGAAGTACAAGGGTGTCGAAGGTTGTATGGTCCTAGGAAAGGTAGATGCTGCATACAGGAAAATCAAGGAAACCTTTGGAGAAAGGAAATCTAGGTGTATGAATATTAAGAGCTCAGATGGAAAGCCACATCTAGGGGAAGAAAACAAAGCAGAAAGATGGCAGGAACATATCCAACAGTTATATCAAGGTGAAGATGTAGATAATTTGGTTCTGGAACAAGAAGAGGCTGTTGATGCTGATGAAATGGGAGACACAATTTTGACGTCAGAGTTTGACAGAACTGTGAGCGACCTAAATAGGAACAAGGCACCTGCAATTGATGACATTCCCTCTCAATTACTGCCTGGCTTAGGATAAACCAGCATGGCAAGGTTATTCCATTTACTGTGTAAGGTGTATGAGACAGGAGAAGTGCCATCCGATTTTCGGCAGAACGTTGTTATACCTATTTCAAAGAAATCCGGTGCTGACAGGTGTGAAAACTATGATGATGATGATGAAGATGCTTGTTGTTTAAAGGGGCCTAACATCGAAGGTCATCGGCCCAGTGAAAACTATCGCACCAATAGTTTAGTATCTCATGCCTGCAAAATTTTAACACGTATTGTTTACAGAAGTATGGAAAAACAATTTGAAGCTGAATTGGGAGAAGATCAATTTGGCTTCAGAAGAAATGTAGGAACACGTGAAGCAATCCTGACTTTACGTCTGATCTTAGAGGATCGAATCAAGAAGGACAAGCCCACGTACATGGCATTCGTAGATCTAGAAAAGCCATTCGATAATGTTGATTGGACCAAGCTATTTAATATTCTGAAGGTGATTGGGATCAGATACCGAGTACGAAAAATTATCTACAATCTGTATAAAAATCAGTCTGCAGTCATAAGAATCGAGGGCTTTGAGAATGAAGCAGCAATACAGAAAGGTGTGAGGCAAGGCTGCAGTTTGTCCCCCCTCCTTTTCAATGTTTACATAGAACAGGCAGTAAAGGAAATCAAAGAGGAATTTCGGAAGGGAATTACAATCCATGGAGAGGAAATCAAAACCTTGAGATTTACCGATGATATTGTTATTTTATCTGAGAATGCAGAAGATCTCGAGAAGCTGCTTAATGGTATGGACGAAGTCTTAGGTAAGGAGTTCATGATTAAAATAAACAAGTCCAAAACAGAAGTAATGGAGTGCAGTCGAACGAGGACAGGTGATGCAGGAAATATTAGATTAGGGAATGAAGTCATAAAGGAAGTAGATGAATATTGTTACCTGGGTAGTAAAGTAACTAACGATGGCAGATGTAAGGAGGACATAAAATGCAGATTAGCACAAGCAAGGAAGAGCTTTCTTAAGAAAAGAAATTTGCTCACTTCAAACATTGATATAGGAATTAGAAAGATGTTTTTGAAGACTTTCGTGTGGAGCGTGGCATTGTATGGAAGTGAAACATGGACGGTAACTAGCTTAGAAAGAAAGAGAATAGAAGCTTTTGAAATGTGGTGTTACAGAAAAATCCTGAAGGTGAGATGGATAAATCGAATCAGAAATGAAGAGATACTGAATCGAATTGGCGAGAGGAGATCGTTTTGGCTAAATTTGACGAGAAGAGGAGATAGAATGATAGTACACATCTTAAGACACCCAGGACTTGTTCAGTTTGTTTTTGAAGGAATTGTAGGTGGTAAGAACGATGGGGGTAGTCCGATGTATGAATATGACAAACAGATAAGAACAGATGTAGGATGCAGTATTTACGAAGAAGTGAAAAGTTTAGCACAGGATAGGGTGGCATGGAGAGCTGCATCAAACCAGTCTATGAACAGATGACTCAAACACATACAGCAAGATAAGAGATAGGAGAGTTCGAATGGGCAGATTACATTGTAGAACACTAACCTTAATAAGGGACGATATACAGGAAAAATTGAACTTACAGAAACAGAAATGGAAGAAATTCTTTATATAAAAAGTAAATACGAATGGGGAGGGTGAAATAAACCTATATCTTGGTTTTGTCTACAACCCTCCGGAAGGTTCTCCATTTGCAAACAAAGTTTTCTTCTTTGAGTTGTGAACGGATGTAAATAGATTAAGGAGTACGTATGCTTAGAGGGAACTTAAATGCGAGGGTTGCAGATCGAAAATCAGTCTATTGTAAAGAGGATGAGGAAAGAGTACTTCAAAAGATAACAAGTCATGATGAAGTGTGTAATAGGTGCGGCGAAACATTACTATAATTACGTGTTACAGAAGAATTTTACATTGAGAACGGGTGGTGGCCGGGAGATGAAATGTGTACCTTGACACATATAACAGAAACAGGAGGAAGTGTCATAAACCTTATATTATGTTCAAGGGAGGAATTATCTCTCGTCGAATGGATAACAGTTAAAGACTGGGCAGAATCCAACCACTTACAAATAATAATCGTTAACCTAATCATTATGGAAGTACCTAGTGTTGTTTTTTATCAAGGAAATATTAAAAAGGGATGAGTGCCAAAATAATTGAGGGAAGAACTTCAGAAAGATTTTGAGAATTATTTTAAAGGGATAAGTTTCTAATTATATAAAGATAGGGATAGGCATTACGGTTGAAAATAACAAAATAGATGCGACAATGCATGATATCAGGAAAAAGATGTGGGTGCAAGGAACAGGGATGCCAAGAAAGACTGGGTGGTGCAATGAAGAATGCGGAAAGGAAATGGCCGAAGTAACGAAAATATTAAAATCATACACGAAGGTAGGGGGTCTTGAAACAAAAATTACGTTCTGTAGCAAACGAAAAGTGTAGAGAGAACTATTGGTAAGAACAAAGTACTCATGGGATAAGAAGCAAGCTGAAAATCTAAACAGAGATACTGAATGTAAGGACGGTAAGAATGTGCGGAATAGAATAAACCAAATCTGTAGGGATAGAAAAGGCCCAACAGAAGCGAATTTATGTCATGTTGAGCGGATCAAACATTACAGACGTCTATTAGATGGGGAGGATAGTTGGTAACCTAGCATAGAAAAGACTGGGATTTCGAGAGGATTGAAGTATACCTTGCATACCTTAGATCAGGAAATTTCAGTTTGTAAAGTAAAAGATTTAATAGGGAAAGGGCGAAAGGGAAAAGCTGGGGAAGTAGGTAAGAACAATTTTATACTCAAAGGCATAGTGAAAGTATTCAATAAGATATCTGAAAGAATGATTTACCAAAATCATGGCAGGTGGGAGTCACTTGCACTATACAAAATAAGGAAACAGGATGATAGATGAATCCTAGTAATTAGAGAGGGATAACTTTACTAGATTCACTAAGATATATACAGGGATATTGGCAAAAAGACTAATGAATTGGTTAGACCGAGCTCGGTAGCTTCAGTCGCTTAAGTGCGGCCAGTATCCAGTAATCGGGAGATAGTGGGCTCGATCCCCACTGTCGGCAGCCCTGAAGATGGTTTTCCGTGGTTTCCCATTTTCACACCAGGCAAATGCCGGGGCTGTACCTTAATTAAGGCCACGGCCACTTCCTTCCACTTCCTTGGCCTTTCCTATCCCATCGTCGCCATAAAACATATCTGTGTCGGTGCGACGTAAAGCAAATAGCAAAAAAAATTGGTCAGAGGAATGCTCAATCCTGTCGAGACTCCTATCAGGGTTTAGAAAGGGAATGGGGACAAGTGATAACATATTGGTTGTTAAAATAATAATGGATAATTACATGAAGAAGAAAAGAGGCAAACTGTACATCACGACAATCGATTTAGAGAAATCACTTGACTCGGTGAGTAGACGGGCTGTCGTATATAAGTTGAGTCGGATCGGAATATCCGGGAATATGATAACAAAATAGAAAATACCTATGAGGAATTTAAATGTTCTATCAAATTGAAAGATGTGTATAGTAGTGGGAGAGATATTTCAAAAACGGAGTCTCAAATAGCTTTGCAAATTGTCACCAATATTGTTTTTAATATTTATTAATGAATTTTCCAGTCGGAAGGCTTTGAGAGAGGAGCTTATCCATGTCTTTAGAACCGAGATATACTGGGTCTTATCTTCGCAGGCGATATCCTGTTGTTCACATTAACACCTCTCCAAAGCAAAATAGTATTAATGGGAGATGAAATTAGTGTGAAGGGTGAAAGGAAAAAATAAATTATCAGAGAAACAGAATTATGGTGTGTAAAAGGGGTGACAAACTCTCCAGAGGTGAATAGTCGTGGATGGGTCGGACAAAATTAGAAGTTGTTAAAAAAATTGAATACCTAAAGACGATCATAAGCAGAAATGGCAGATGGACAGAGCAGATAAAAAGAGCAAAAAAAGGGAGTAACTGCTCTGGCTATTATAATAATATTGGACAAAAGATAACGAACATCGAATTTGACGGTTAGAAGAATGTATTTAATTCAGTAGTTAAAACGAAGTTATCGCATGGAGCAGAAATTTGGGGAGTAGATAATGGAATTGTAACATTAGGTATAGTTGTAAGTAAATTTGCCAAAATAGTAATGGGGCTGCCAATCTGTACTGTAAACAGTGGACTGAGAAACATTTGTGATGTAATGTGTATACGGGCGGATATTATTTGACTAATAATGAAATATTGGTTGAGGCTAAGGACGGGGACGGGGGTGAAAATCTAAGGATGGCAAACCAGCAACAAATGAAACATCACCGAGGGATTTGGCCATGTGGTTAGGGGCGCGCAGCTGTGAGCTTGCATCCGGGAGATAGTGGATCAAACCACACTGTCGGCAGCCCTGAAGATGGTTTTCCGTGGTTTCCCATTTTCACACCAAGCAAATGCTGGGGCTGTACTTTAATTAATGCCACAGCCGCTTTCTTCCCACTCCTAGCCCTTTCCTATCCCATCGCCGCCGTAAACCTTTATGTGCCGGTGGGACGTAAAGCAGAATTAAAAGTAAAATAAATAAAACATCTAAATGAGGGTTACTGGGTGGATTGGGTGAAGGAACTACTGGATGACATAGGAACAGGGTACCATTGGGAAATACATTTATCTGGGAATTATATGGGAGCGTGAAAGACGGTGGTCCAAAAGGTGAAAGACAAACAATAAAGACTGAATGTAATAACAAGGGAACACTTGTTGAATTCTGTAAAATAAGCACAAATACCACAATAAGGACTGAAATGTTAAAAAAGGAAATGAGAGGGAAAATTTGGTAGATAATGGGAGTATGTAAGAATAAAGCTATAAAGCAAAAAAGGAAAATCGATGTAGTTCATGCAATAAAGACATGGATATGGCTCACCTACTAAAAGACTGCAAGGAAACGAGAAAGATCAGATATATATATATATATATATAGATGCGCAGGAGGTAGGCAAAATAGAAAATGAATCTGAACTTTACTAAACTATTGTAAGTTATTAAACGGAGAATGGAATACACCAAGGAGATTAGCAAAATATGTAATATAATCAGAGGAATGTGAGAAAAGAAATTAAAAGAGGATGTAAACAGATTAGATTCATGTAACTTGTAGTAAGAATGTTTATGGAGGTATCCTAGACTCTATGATATTGTTAAGGTCTATGTAGTACCTCATGTGCTAAGTTTATGTAATGCAATGTGGCAATAAATTATAATGTAATCATGTGTTGTGACAGGTTTTAAAACTGGAATTAGTTTTTCTTACTAATACAATTAGTTGCATGTGATTGCAATGTTTACATTGGGCGGGTTCTCTCTCCTTCAGTTCATGGTCATCCGTGTCTGCGGGGTAGAGATTCCGTTCACTTCTTTCGTCCACTCATATGTAGTAAGAATATTGTGCCCTGCAATGCCCTGGTCGCTATCAAGCAAATGCTGAGAACCGACCAGGTACATAATAGTGGACAAACTTACTCACCAAACGGTAAGTAACCTCGGCACATAGCTTACCTGAATCGTAAATCCTCTTCTGCAGCACAGCATAACTCAGTCGAAAAAAGGGTAAGAGGGTGATGTGGGACAGTGAAACCATAAAAAATGAAGAGGAATTGTGCGATCGGGTTATAAACTAACACAAGCTAACTTAATAAAATACGTGAGTTGCAAATTTCCGATTAAATAACAAATATTTACTACAAAATGAGAGTTTGACTGCTCTTATATAAATTGATAAACAACTTTTATAAAAATATTCTTTCCACCGTTAAAATTGATATTACAAAATAAAATCTTCGGTCGTCGTCAGAACTGCTGTGGGGGAAACTCTTGCATCTCCATCCTTAGATGCAGCGGCAATCAGGTTACCATCCTATGCGTTTGGTTCAGACAAAGGCTAACCTCCAACAAATGAAACCAATAATGAATCAAGAGATATCTAACTCGCTTACATAAATAATATAAAAATTCATCCCTACTGTTATTATGCTACAGGACTTGAAGTAATCACACGCGTACTTAAACTAAAACATGCAACACAAATACATGGCATAAAGGATTCGAACTCATGACTTCGCAGAACGAGCTGCAACCACTCTAATCATGATACAATTGAAACACTTCATTTATAATGAGCAGACAGATAATGGATCTCAAAATACGTGCACGAAAAGTACAAGCAGCCGTGTATAAACTTTTACTTTTAAAACGCCTGTAAGAGTCAGGCCAAAGATCCCTTCATTAGACAGAGACTTTATTGTTCAAGCCAGACATGTAGAGAGTTTCCCTAGCAAGTGACGTCAGTAACCTTTCCCTTTTTTACAACCCTGTGAGCCTGCCTCCGAATCGAGCGCCATGTTGAACCGCGTTGATTTACGAGCGGCTGACAAGTAGTAAACAAACCAACAGGCGAACTACCGGTCCTTAAAATACTAACCCCATTCAAGATCACTAATCACCTGGCCCTCTTATCAATACAACACACGTGTAAGTACAACACGTATTCTTATTCATACAGTGCGAAACAGCACTCTAAATTTATTCATAATTCAAGCTCGACCAGAGCATTTATCCATTATATTCTCGTGCATTTTCCTGCACATATAACTATCATTTCACTTCTTATGCCTGCATCCATCGCGCAATTTAGGGCAATTATCCATCATTTCTGGGCTTCTCAAACACATGTTTCTCGTTTCTTATTTATTTATGCGTGCATTCATGACAAACTCGAATTCGTGCGAGACCCCAGGTGCATTGATGAAATATAGATCTTACATGCCTCATGCATTCTAGCTAGGTCCTAAGACTCTTGGTCTGCCTATAAAACTTTAGACTGCGCAAGTCTCCTGGTTGATGAACTCACAACCTACCTTTTTTATCAGTGACTGAAGACATTCTGTACAACAAGTTATGACACAAATGAAAGCAAATCATGAAATCTAGCATACAAATTAAGCTATCCTAACCGTGTGCGTCCTGAGCATAAATCTATGTACAAGTGCCCGAGGACGCATTTACTATTTCATCTTTAAATTGTTGAAGCTATCCTATCTCTGCTCCATGCCGAGAAATTAGACTTTGCCTGACCTGCATCTGCGATAACACCTGAGCAGTTCTCCTCGCGGACATGCGACTTAGTAAGCCATGCTAATGTTGTGGTAAGAAGGCAGCAGTCCGAGATTCGTGACTGGTGACATCACGAGAATCTGCGTTGTTCAGATCGACGCTCGTACTGGTGAGTTGATCGTCGCCTCCTCGTTCTTTACCGTTGCCTCGACTGGATTTGATGTACGTTACCAGCGGGTCCTCTTTCGTTTCCTCACTGCGGTGAAGGATGTCCCGTTGTTTGCACGTACCACAGCTCCCAGCGTGATGAATCGGCAGTATCAGGTGAATTCATGATGTTAGGGAACTGCAAGGAGAACCATGTTATTACGTATTCTTATTTCGATGCCTAGGTTCCCCTCCTGCCTTCTGACTCATTCCCTTAGCTATCTACTGTTCTTTAAGTTTATCTTTTAAAAACAGTCACACGATTCCCATTAGAAATGGAACTCACAACTAACCGAGATGAATCTGAAATGCTTGAACCAATACTGTCTTTCCGAGCATACACTAACTTGTAACGCTAATTGAGAACACGTTAGCATCAGGTTGTTATAAACAACTTTGCGTGGAGAAGTTAATGACAAATAAATATTTTCAAAGAAAATAAATTCAATCAGTTTGATGTATAAAGTTCCTATTTACATCTCACTATATTGTTTCTTACATGTCACTAGGACAATGCAGTCTCTAACTGCGATGGGTGGAGACATAGGCTGTCTTCTTGTCGTTGAGCTGCCGTCAGACATGAACACCTTTCAGTCAGCGATGCGCACAGAGAATGCTCCTCGCGTCCTTGCAGGCTGTATTTATGAACGAGCGTTACCCACGCCCGCGAGATTCCTCGTGTGTTGTCCACTCGAAAGCATGCGCGCGGAGATGGAAATACTCTCACGATACTAGAGATAATTATTCATTAATTCGTTGAGATTATTAATACCGTCATATAGCATATCAAAATGTGCAGAAAGTTAAGCTCATTCCAACTATTATGTCCAAATCTCGTTATTCCTCGTGTGGGCAGAAATATCCAATAAGTTTTGTTTCCCTCCAAGCTGAATTCCCCGCAGTTTCTCATGGAGTTGCTAGCGTCAGACGCTATAAGATAAGTGGTTAGCGTGGGTTCATAAATTTGATCATTCATGCTGGGAACTTCAGCTCGCTACTGACGCTCTGTTCTCTTAAAAAGCGTGCAATGTTGCGTACTATTGCACAATAATATAAAATCGAATGTCCTTACTTTGTGGTCTCATCTGCATATTATAATTGTCTCTATTTGACCATGAACGGAACGATTCAATATATAACATGAGGTATCCTGGACTCTATAACATGGTTAAGGGCTAGGAAATACTTCAGAAGGCTAAGGTTGTAACAAGGTTTTTATTTTTTAAATATTGTATATTATCAAAACGAACTAACTTCATGTATTATGTTATGTTTACAGTAAATGAACACTCTCTCTCCATCTGGTGGTCATCCGTGACTTGGAGAGAAGAGTCGTCTATGTATTTATTCATTCATTAAGGAATATTTTCAGTGTGTATGGATTTTATGTGTATACTAACAGTAACCCGCGGCTTCGCTCGCGTGCATTTCGTTATTTGTTAAAAGTATTCGTTCCTCGGTACTGTACTAAGACATTATCTGAAAATCCCTAAAGTATAAAAACTTACCGAAAATTTAAGTATCGTTTACCCCAAAAACTCTTTGTAAATCACTTTATGGTATTGCCATGTGAGAAACAGTCTTTTCTCGAGTCTAAAAAAGAAACAAAGAACAACGTGTTTCTTTACTTTTAAAAGAGATTCCAAATACCTATTCCCACGTCTGTAACATCTTCAGTTTTTGAGATATAAGTATCCTTATAAAAATAACTCCACACTTTTTCACTTCTTTTCACCCCCGTCAGTGCCTTTTCCAAAAACAAAAAATACATATTATTGTATATTTAAAGGAGTTTCAAAATACCAATTTTCCCTCCTGTACAATGTTAAGTTTTTGACCTACACTGTAGATATACCGGTACTCATTTTCAAAATTCATCCGCTTTTTCAATTCTTTTCACCCCCTTTCCCCAAGAAAACTGTGTCTCCCTTTATTTATAGAGTAGATTCTAAGTACAGCGTTTCACGTCTGCAACCATCAGATGTTGAATTATAAGTATCCTCATAAAAAGAATTCAACTACTTTCTCATCCGCCACCCACCGCTATGTTGATTCCCCCCTCCAAAAAAGTGTGTTTCATTTACCACGCTTCACGTCTGTAACTAGATAGGTTCTTTACATATACTGTAGGTATACCGGTACTCATTTTTAAAATTCACCTGATTTTCAATTCTTTTAACCACCTAACATGGATTTTCCGGAAATGCGAGTTTCTTTATTTTTAAAGGAATGTGCTGATATCAATTTTCACGTCTATAACACCTTTAGCCTTTGAGATATAATTACCCTCATAAAATGAATTCAATTCATGTTTTGAGCACACAACCCTTGTTAAGTAAATTACCCCCACCCCCAAAACTGCGTGTTTATATATTATTACAGGAGATTCCAAATAACAATTTTTTCACGTCTGTAACCTTCAGTTTTTGAGATATACCCCAATGAAAAGATTGCATTTTTTCACTTCCCTTCACCCTCCCCTTTTACTGTAAGTCAATTTTCCAAAACCAAGAATATCGTGTTTCTTTATTTGTAACGGTGCTTCCAGACACAAGTTATCATGACTGTTACATCTTCAATTTGTGAGACATACGTATCTTCATAAAGAGTCAACTCCTTTTTAAACCCCCAACCCAAGTAGACTTTCCTTCACAAATGCGTGTTTCATTATGTTTAAAGGAGATTACAAATTCCAATTTTCACATGAAGTGTATTCTACGAAAACAAAATGAAACATGTTTCTTTATTTTTCAAGGAGATTCCAAATACAAATTTTCATGTCTGCGACATCTTTATTTTTAAGATATAAATATCCCCTTACAAAGAATTCAACTAATTTTTCAATACGTTCACCCCCTTAAATGGATTTTCCGAAAACAAAGAAATACATATTTATTTTTAAAGGAGGCTCAAAATACCATGTTTTGCCTCTGTAACATATTCAGTTTTTTTAGATATCACTAATCTGATAAGAATTCAACCCACTTTTCAGAACTTTTCTTACCGCCCTTATGTGTACAATGTTAAGTTTTTGACATACACTGTAGATATACCGGTACACATTTTCAAAATTCATCCGCTTTTCAATTCTTTTCACCACCTTCCCCCACCAAAAGTGTGTCTCTCTTTATTTATAGAGTAGATTCTAAGTACCGTGTTTCACGTATGTAACTTTCAGATGTTGAGATATAAGTATCCTCATAAAAAGAATAAAAATATACATGTCTCTTTATTTTTAGGAGAGATTCAATATACCATTTTTCACGTCAGTAACACGTTACGTTTATGAGATGTTCTGTGGATATTCTCACTTTAAAAATTCACCAATTTTTCAGTTCACCGTACGTGGATTTTTTTCGAAAATAAGTTATCTATGTTTCTTTACGTTTTCAGGAGATTCCAAATGCCACTTTTCATGTCTGCAACAATTTACATTCTTGAGATATCCTGTAGATATAGTCTTTTTTAAATTCACCCCATTTGTCACTCCTCTTTAAACCTCCCCCAATTAATTAGATTTTCCAAAAACAAAAAGGTACGTGTTTCTTTATTTTTAAATGAGATTCCAAATACCAACTTTCATGTCCGTAACACCTTCAGTTTTTGGGATGTAAGTATATTCGTAAAAGGTATTCAACATATTTTTTACCTTCTTTCATCCCCTTCGGGGGATTTTCCGAAAGCAAAAGAGAAATGTTCCTTTATGTCTGAAGGGGATTTTAAATACCAATTTTTACGTCTGTAAACTATTACGTTTTAGGGATATAGACACGCTCATATAAAAATTTACCTCCTTTTTCACCCACTTGTGTGTTGCAATTGAGTCACCAGTCCATAGACCAGTTTGATGTAGTTGTCCATGCCACCCTATTTCATGTCCTCCTTACTTCTGCCATCGTAAGTTATTTTCCTACCCAAGACACAATATTCATCTACTTCCTTCAAGACTTAATTTCCCAATCCAATATTTCCTCGATCGCCTGCCTTCGTTCGACTCCACTCCATTACTTCTGTTTTGGACTTGTTTATTTTCATCTTCTACTCCTTACCCAAGACTTCCTCCATAGCATTAAGCAGCTTCTCGAGATCTTCTGCAGTCTCAGATAAAATAACAATATCATCGGCAAATCTCAAGGTTTTAATTTCCTCTCCTTCAATTGTGATTCCATTCCCAAATTCCTCTTTGATTTCCTTTACTCCCTGTTCAATGTGAACATTGAAAAGGAGGGGGACAAACTGCAGCCTTGCCTCACTCCTTTCTGTATTGCTGCTTCTTTCTCAAAGCCCTCGATTCTTATGACTGCAGACTGATTTTTTTATACAGATTGTAGATAATTCTTCGTTCTCGGTATCTGATCCCATTCACCTTCAGAATTTTAAATAGCTTGGTCCAATCAACATTATCGAATGCCTTTTCTAGATCTACGAATGCCATGTGCGTGGGCTTGTCCTTCTTGATTCGATCCTCTAAGATCAGACGTAAAGTCAGGATTGCTTCACGTGTTCCTACATTTCTTCTGAAGCCAAATTGATCTTCTCCCAATTCAGCTTCAACTTGTTTTTCCATTCTTCTGTAAACAATACGTGTTAAAATTTTGCAGGCATGAGATACTAAACTATTGGTGCGATAGTTTTCACACCTGTCAGCACCGGGTTTCTTGGAAATAGGTATAACAACGTTCTGCCGAAAATCGGATGGCACTTCTCCTGTCTCATACATATTACAGACTAAATGGAATGACCTTGCATGCTGGTTTCTCCTAAGGCAGTGAGTAATTCAGCGGGAACGCCATCAATTCCAGGTGCCTTGTTCTTATTTAGGTCTCTCACAGCTCTCTCTGTCAGATTCAGACCTCAAAATTGGGTCTCCCATTTCATCAGCATCAACAGCCTCTTCTTGTTCCAGAACCAAATTATCTACATCTTCACCTTCATATAACTGTTGGATATGTTCCTGCCATCTTTCTGTTTTGTTTTCTTTCCCTAGAAGTGGTTTTCCATCTGAGCTCTTAATATACATATACCTAGATATCCTTCTCCAAAGGTTTCCTTGATTTTCCTGTACTCAGCATCTACCTTTCCTAGGACCATAAAGCCTTCTACATCCTTGCAATTCCCCTTCAGCAATTCGTCCTTTGCTACCTTGCACCTTCTATCCACTTCATTCTTTAATCGCCTGTTTTATTTTATGCCCTGTTCATTTTTAGCATTCTTGTATTTTTGTCGTTCATCAATCAGGTCTAGTATCTCCTGAGTTATCCATTTATTCTTAGCTGATCTTTCCTTCCTTCCTAACATTTCTTCAACAGCCCCACTGACTTCATTTTTCATGACTATCAACTCTTCTTCATCGCGTTTCCTTCAGCCTTTTTATTTAGTCCTTGTCCAACATGTTTCTGAAGCAATCCCTCACACACTTTTCTTTTAAACTGTCTAGATCCCATGCCTTACATTCCTTCCTTTCTTCAATTTCTTTAACATCAGATGGTATTTCATGACCAATAAGTTGTGGTCAGAGTCCACGTCCGCTCCTGGGAAAGTGTTGCATCCAACACCTGGTTTCTGAATCACTGCCTAATCACAATGAAATATATTTGATATCCTCCAATATCTCCAGGTATCGTCCACGTACACATCCGTCGTTTGTGGTGTTTGAACCAAGTACTGACAAGGACTAAATTATGATCAGTGCAGAATTCAACCAGCCGACTTCCTCTTTCTTTCCTTTGTCACAATCCGAATTCTCCTACTTTATTACCTTTTCTTCCTTGGCCTACCACTGCATTCGAGTCTCCTATCACAGTTACATTCTTGTCACCTTTTATTTACTGTATTAAGTCTTCTATCTCTTCATATATTCTTTCGATTTCCTCATCATCCGCTGAACAAGTAGGCATGTAGTCCTGCAGTATTGTGCTGGGCATTGATTTGGTACCTATCTTGACGACAATAATTCTTTCACTATGCTGGTCGTAGTAGCTTACCCGCTGCCCTGTTTTATTATTCATTATTAAACCAAATCCTGCATTTCTCCTGTTTAATTTTGTGTTGAAAATTCTGTAGTCGCCTGACCAAAAATCTTGATCTTCATGCCAACGTACTTCACTTATACCAACTACATCTGACTTTAGTCTATCCATTTCCCTTTTCAGATTCTCTAATCTAACACAACGATTCAAACTTCTACCATCCCACGCTCCGACTCGCAGAATGTCAGTATTCATCTTTTTTATGGTCGCCCGCTCTCGTGTAGTCTCCACCATGAGATCCGAATGGCTGACTATTTTCCCTCCGGAATATTTTACCCGGGAGGAAGCCATGATCAGTACATCATTCATGCAGAGAGAGCTGCATGTCCTCGGTAGTTAGTTACGGCTGTAATTCCCCGTTGCTTTCAGCCGTGCAGCAGTATCAACACAGCTAATCTATGTTGAGTATCATTACAAGGCCATATCAGTCAATCATCTAGACTACCGCCCTTGCAACTTCCGAAAGGTTGCTACCCCCCTATCGATGAACCATTCGTTGGTCTGGTCTCTCCACAGATACACATCCGATATGGTTGCACCTGCGGCTCAGCTATCTGCTTCACTGGGACACGCATGGCTTCCCAACGCGGCAAGGTCACATGTTTCGCAGGGGAGGTTCACCCCCCTTAGCGACGGAATATCCAAAAATCCTCTCTTGTTGAGCACCTATATTCGATTATAATTGTATCTCCAAAATTTCATTTCTTTATGTCCAGTAGTTTTCCCTCGGCGATGATGAATCAGTCGGTCGGTCTGTCAGGGCATGTTTTTTATGTACAGCGTGTTAGGGATATACATGCAGATATATCTTGTAGCAATAGAGAACTATGTGACGAATCACTATATATCAGTCTTTTAGTATTCCTCGGAAGTTATTTTCGAGAGCAAAGGGATGCGATGATTTAGAATACGTAATATGTCTTGTTCTTGTGAATGAATAGCTTTCCTTCGATAACATGCAAGTTACGCTCCATCCGCGCCAAACTTGTTTCTGTTCATGTTTAAGAGGAAATGTACTACTGTAATAGCTGAACGCTACTGATGCAATGCCACGAGATGTTACGTATCATACTTGCTAAACTGGTTTTATTTTTAAGAGCAACTGAACTACGATAACAGCTGAAGGCGGCTACTAGTCTGTTACGTAACTTTCTCGCCGGACTGGCTTTGTGGTTGTTATTATTTTGTTTCTGTCTTAAAGGCTTCAGCAAACCCCGGTCATTGGTTTCTGACACTGGAGATGTATCTAATTGTCAGCGTTAATACTGGTTCTTTTTCAGTTACGTTCTTTAGGAGATTGGGATATCTGTGGTCATCACCCCATGGTCTAGTGACTATGAAAATGACCTGAAAACCTGGGTCGCTGCGGGATCTGTACACGAGTGTGATATAATTATTGGAGCGTAAGGTTGAGATAGAAACGCCAGGACGTGCAATATGGTACGATCAAAGCTGTGCATTGCGTAAAATCGTGTTGACGTGTATGTAAACAAATTTCTGTATGTCAGCGAAAGCATGCACGGGATAGGATGTCCAAATAACTAGTATCGGAACTGAATTATCGAAGCACAAAGAACGTTGTGTTTCAAACGAATAATGGACGTGTTATACAACTAAATAAATTAAACGTGCCTACATTTCGTGTTTCCTGCCTGGCTGGGAGGCTCATATGATTGAGATGCTGGCCTTTTGACCCCAACTTCGCAGGTTCAAACCTAGCCCGGTCCGGTGGCATTTGAAGGTGCTCAAATTTAGGTACCCCGGCGTCTCAGAAAACGGTAAAATTAGTTAGTGGGACATAAAAGAAAATAACGCTAATAAAAATATGATTGGTCCAAGTAACCGACCTCCCGTTGCATCCATCCAGATATTAATTGAGAGCCGGTGCTGGAAGTTACCTTGACATAATGAGAGGGGATATTCCACAGCCCAGGAGTCAGTTATGTACATATTAAACACTCCTTCTCGTGTAAAATTTGCCGCATGTGTCACTAATACACTTGACAGAATTCTTGATTGCGTGCTTGATCAATTAACCAGCAGCGGAAATCCACGTGATAGCAGCCGTCGCTAATGACCAGCCAGTATCAATCAATCAATCAATCAATCAATCAATCAATCAATCAATCAATCAATCAATCAATCAATCAATCAATCAATCAATCAATCAATCAATCAATCAATCAATCAATCAAGCCTGATCTGCATTTAAGGCAGTCGCCCAGATGGCAGATTTCCTATCTGTTGTTTTCCTAGCCTTTTCTTAAATGATTTCAATGACATTGGAAATTTATTGAACATCTCCCTTGGTAAGTTATTCCAATCCCTAACACCCCTTCCTATAAATGAATATTTGCCCAAATTTGTCCTCTTGTATTCCAACTTTATCTTCATATTGTGATCTTTCTTATTTTTAAAGACGCCACTCAAACTTATTCGTCTACTAATGTCATTCCACGCCTTTTCTCCGCTGACAGCTCGGAACATACCACCTATTCGAGCAGCTCGTCTCCTTTCTCCCAATTCTTCCCAGCCCAAACGTTGCACCATTTTTGTAACGCTACTCTTTTGTCGGAAGTATTCGGGATATAGTGTGTTCGAACCCCTCTGTCAGCAGCCCTGTAGATGGCTTTTCGTGATTACCCATTTTCACACAGGCAAATGCTGTGGTTTTACCTTAATTATGACCACAGTTGTTTCTTTCCCGATCCTAGCCCTTTCCTGTCCCATCGTCGCCGTAAGACCTATCCTTGTCGTGGTGACATACATCAACTTGTAAAAAATGTAATCAGCAGGTGAAAGACACTGCACCCGTTGAATGTGGTCAGGAGGCATTCGCTCTTCGTGCAGTGCCCTACGTAGCTTCCACGTGGGTACACCAACTTCCCGTATTATACTACGCGTACGGCGCCCTGGATCGTCGTTTACCATTGTCAGGATGTCTTCTTCCGCGTCTTCCACATGTTTTAAGTGATTTGATATAATGTGAGGATGTACTTGTAGGACGGAACTTGTCATTTTTGTATCGTGCCATTCCACAATTCCAAAAAAAATCAATCGAGCCGCAATGAACGCCATTACTCACAACGAAATTAAACATAATGAATGATATTATAAAATGTCATGGAATTTCAGAGTATCGCGCGAGTTGGCCGTGCGGATAGAGACGCGCGGCTGTAATCTTGCGTCCGGGAAATAGAGGTTCGAATCCCACTGTCGGCAGCCCTGAAGATGGTTTTCCGTGGTTTAACATTTTCACACCAAATCCTGGGGCTGTACCTTAATTAAGGCCACGGCCGCTTCCTTCCCACTCCTAGGCCTTTCCTATCCGATCGTCGCCATAAGACCTGTCTGCGTCAGTGTGACTTAAAAGCCACTAGCAGAAAAAGAAGAAAGTAGTTCATAGTAACACAATGCCGAAATATATAGCATCGTACTGGCAATGAAAGACAAAGCAAGAATTCGAATTGTTAAAAGAACCAACACTGTACAATTGACACAAATGATGAAGCAAGCTTAGGAAGCAAACGTACTGTGACTGAGAAGCAAACAGAATCTTTTGAAATATCAAGAAAGAATATAATTTAAGGAAATGAAGTTATTACCGTGTATAGAACAACAAAATAACGCAAAACAGAGAACAATATTAAAATATGTCGCGTTTAAGGTACAGTACATGACAAGACTTGTTTATCAGACATACTATAGGCGGAAAGAAATATGGTTAAATGGTTAGTTTGCTGGCCTTTGGTCACAGGGGTCCCGGGTTCGATTCCCGGCAGGCTCGGGAATTTTAACCTTAAATGGTTAATTTCGCTGGCACGGGGGCTGGGTGTATGTGTCGTCTTCATCATTATTTCATCCTCATCACGACTTGCAGATCGCCTACGGGTGTCAAATCGAAAGACCTGCATCTGGCGAGCCGAACTTGTCCTCGGACACTCCCGGCATTAAAAGCCATACGCCATTTCATTTTTCATCATTGTGCCATTCATAAAGCAATTTTAAACGACACAAAAATTGAGATAATTGCAGAAATCTTGGAAGTCTGATCGAAATTAGAAGTACACAAAGCAATCTTAAACGAAATCTAATTTTTATAGCATGTTGGAAGGCTTTGATATCATTCATATGCTGCAGTTGATTTCATCAATGTATTTTATCTTTATAATTGAGCAATTCAAGGTCCATATGACACTTTAAGAAGACATAAGACGGACTACCTGGATAAACCTGAGCTGAACTAACACCGCAGGTAGTACCTAGATGATCAGCCACGCAAAATGAACGTCACCCACGATTGCGGAAGATGAAAACGCGATGATTTCATTCCGGAAGCGAAGGTAAACTAGATAATCTTCTTGAATAAAATGTATATATTGTCCCCGACTAGGTCTGCCAGAGAACAAGAGACACCCCAGTGGTGCTCAGTTCGACGGCCGCAGACTTAGAAAAAAATATAAAGTGGCAGGATTCACATAAGGTTCAGAAAATAGGAATATTCTAATTGTAGAAAGCATATTACACATTTATTCAATAAAAATAAAATATTAGCCATCCTGACATCTGTGATAATGAAAATGATCGCTACTTCACGTTAATTATTATGGCTCTTGATGTGACAAAAAATACAAACAAATGGGATGGTACACGTAACTTATTTTCCCTATCATTTTAACAGAGTGTTTGAACATAACATATCTTTCTTCGTTTAAAAAATATTCGTTTAATAATTTAAAGTAGAATTAAATTTTTAAAAGAAAATGAGGTCTTGCGTATCATTCCTCGACACAATCTGGAAAAATGCATTAATTTTAATAAAGTGTATAATAAAGAAATATCCAAGATTAATTAATTAATTTTACTACCATGACAAAATAAGATTGAAATTCAG